>NW_007258844.1:249244-255318 GCF_000164805.1 Carlito syrichta
AAAAAAAAAAAAAAAAAAAAAAGGAGAAAAGTACAAAAATGAATGTAACAAATAAATGAAGTACAGGAAAAGTTCTAATATTATTCAAATTGTAGATCCAAGTGGAAAGAATTTAAAAAGAAACAAAAAAAATGGAAACAAGTTTTGAGGCAAAAATGATAAAAACTTTTCAAAAATGAAAGCCAACAAATATCAAGTCATAGATCCTGAAAGTACCACAATTAGCCAGGTGAATACAAAGAAAACTATACCTAGATAAATTATAGTTAAACCACTGGAAACCAAACACGAAGAGAAGAGAATACAAGATAAATACATCATCAAATGACCCAAAACAAGACAAACAGCTAATTTCATTGTCTCTGGCTTCCACTGTATTTATTGAGAAATCTGCTGTCATACACCTTAATTATTGAGGTAAAATACATGTATACATTCAATATACTTATATTTACAAACATTACATATATATGTTGGATGTAGTGTGTGTGTGTGTGTGTGTGTGTGTGTGTGTGTATGTGTGCGCACGCGTGTGCGCTTGTAATTTTAAACAAAGTAAAAGTTAAATAAACCAACACAGATTTTTTTACTAAAGAAAATACTGAAGCAAACACTTCTGGTTGAAGGAAAATAATAATCTCAGCTGAAAGAACAGAAATGAAGGACAAAATAAAGAGAAAAGTAGATACAAATGAATATTTATTGTATACATATATTTTATAAATATACCATATAGATAATAAATATATATGACAACAAAAACATAAAAGGCAGAAGGCAATAAATGCAGTAGAAGTGCTATATTTGCATTCTACATAAGCAATAATAGTGTTAACTTCTTTTTCAATAAGTCATAATTCTATGTTGACATTCTACAAATAGCAACAAAGAGTATAGTAAAAACAGCATATAGCTAACATGCTAATGCTGAGAGAAAATGAGTCATAAAAATGCTATGCTCTTTCAAAACAAGACAAAAAAGGAAAAAGACGGGGGGAGGAACAAGGAACACAAGAGGCAAATAGAAAATGAACAGTGTGATGGTAGTTTGGGTTCTTCCTGAAAATTCCTCTCCAATAATTCTAAGATATTTAGTAAAATGTACTATAAACCACATATGTGCAAGCTAAAAGTATATAGCTACGTTATCCTCAGATTACACTTAAGCAGAAATATAATACATTTAGGTTAAATTCTGGGGACCCTTTAGTACCAAATTACTTCACTTGAGTCATAATTTTTACTGACAGCAAACATAACATAAATGGTCAGAATTTAATATAAAGTAACTATACATTTAATCTCATATAATCTACCATTTTATTTTTAGAAATATAATAGGTTTTAAATGGTTTTTTGTGAGAATTTATCTCTGGAAATTTTATTGTTGCCACAGGGCATTAATATATGAAGAGATTTAGCAACAGTTGAAAATAGAAAAGAGATTAGTTCACCAGGAACCTTAAATTTAATCAAAACTTTAAAACATACTAATTAAGCCATCTCTTAGCTCATTAACAGAGATAAACATGGAAAATAAAACGAATCCAAAGAGAGAGCATGAATCATAGAATGAGCGATTGTAACCTCTTGGTCTATTAAGAGAATTTTCTCCAAAACTATTATCATTAGCAAAAATGCAGCGTCCCAAAGAATTTAATTAATGAGTCTATAGTAGACTAAGCCTTTTATTTACATTTACCTTTTTTATATTTGGTAGTTCACTGTTAAACAATAGATGTGTTTATATGTATTCATACATGCACATGATATTTAATTTAACCATATTAACTTACCAGGAATATAATAGTTCTACTGTGTAAACCTAAATATTAAGATCTAGCCTGTGTTAACATGCACAAAATCAGGGGATACATTGGTGGCAAAAAAAAATCTAGATTTCCAATCTTCTATTGCCTAGTACAGAACAGCATTTTCTGTCTCTTCCAACTGCAGTCAAATTATCTCATATCATCGGAATCAGTTTCACTCATGATTCTCTCTCCAGATTTAACAACAGAGAATGGGTTAAACTCTTTGCTATGTCTTCACAGCCTCCAGAATCTATTTTCACCTCATCTCTCCATCAAAGCACAATTAGGTTCCATGACATGAAAAGGTAAGACACATACAGTAATAATATCCATCTATGGGCACTAAGACCAAACTCTACTGACAACATGTCCATATTGTCATTGATTTTGCATTAATTTAACAAGAACATACCGTAGCACTTCAATGTTCCAATCATTGTTCTGGACCTTGAACAAATGCTAAGCAGAATATCATGTTCTTCATACACACGGAATGCTTATGGCCAAGAAGGGTAATCATTGATTTGTTTGTTCATTCAACAAGTATCACTGGCTATTAAAAACTAACCAGACATTCTGTTAGGTGCTGAAAATGTGGTGGATTGCATCCTTGTTTTAATTGAGATGAATGTTTGGCAGGGATTTATGCATCAAGTAGTAAGCAAGTACAAAAATAAATACATAACCTATATCACATATAGCAAATAAGTAGCTATGCAATAAAAGTATAACAAAGGCTACTGGCCTTGAGAATCTGGGAAAGATTTCATGAGAAAATAACATCTGATTTGAGAACTGAAGTTAAAATAGAAGTTGATTAGTTGAAAAAATTTTCCTAGCAGAGGGTAAAACAAGCAAATACCATGTTCCCAGAGGGAACATGATTTATTAGAGAACTCAAACAAAGTCACTATGGCTAAAAAGGCAAGAACAAGAAAGAATAGCTTAAGATGATGTTACTGTGAGACACAATGAAAAGACCATTTGATGGCTTAAACTTATGAGTAAGGAAAATAACAATTCAGGTGGATACCCAAATCCTTACTGCTAATGTGAGATGAATTTTTGAGTAGGTAAAGGTTGCCCCTAAGATGACCCACCTACTTTGTGGGATGCCTGGGAGTCGTGATCTGCCTGTCTCCCATAGGAAGGAAGGAAGGAAGGAAGGAAGGAAGGAAGGAAGGAAGGAAGGAAGGAAGGAAGGAAGGAAGGAAGGAAGGAAGGAAGGAAGGAAAGAAAAGAGAGAGAGAAGACCACTTGAGGCTTCAGAGAACCCATTAAAAGTTTTGGTGTCACGGCTGGGTGCAGGAGGAATTGCTTGAGACCAGAAGTTCAAGACTAGCCTGAGGAAGAGTGAGATACCCATCTGCACGCGCGCGCGCGCACAAACACACACACACACACACACACACACACACACACTTAGCCAGGTGCGGTGGTATGTGACCATAGTCCTAGATACTCGGGAAGCTGAGGCAAGAGGATAACTTGAGCCCCAGATCAAGGTTGCAGTGGGCTATGATCATGCCACTGTACTCCAGCCTGGATGACAGAGCGAGACCTTGTCTCTAAAAAATTAAAATAAAATAAAATAAATGTTGGTGTCCATTCCTAAAAGCAATCAGAATTCATAGATGGCTTTATTTGGCATGGGAAACACTTCCCAACTATAGAGATGGTGAATTGAAGAGGGACACATGGAGAGTAGTAAGACAATTGCAACAGTCCAGTCATCCATATGAAGATAATGTCATTTTAACATTGGTGGTAGCAATGAAGCTAGAAGTTTAGATGGATTTGAAAGAAATTCAAGTAAAATGACAGGACTCAGTGATATGTTGGGTGGGGAAAATGAATGAAGGGAGCTCTTGGTCTGTGGCTTGCAGAACTGAAGAATTATGATGGCATTCCCTGCAACAGGAAACCGTGGATATGATCCAGGTTTGGAAGGAATAGAACATGAATGAAATTTTGGGAATGTTGATTTGAGTTGCTTTTGAGATACTCAAGAGATGATATCAAGTGAGAAGCTAAACATCTGGAATGGAATTCAAGAGAAAAATGGGAATATACATCTGGAAAACACTGGAACACAAAAAGTAACTGACACTGTGAGAGTAGACAGTCACTCACATTCACACTAGAAAGAGTATATATAGTCATGGGGAATCTGAGTATTCACCAGGTAGCTATAGGCCATGGAGTCTGCCAAGGAAATTGTGAAACCAGAGAGGTAGGGTTCAAAGCAGTGAAGGTTTGTTGGAACAGATGCCCAGGAAGAAGATACATTTCAAAGGCTGAGTGTCAGGTATCAATGCTGCTGTGAATTCAAACAGGATAAGACAGAAAAAAAATTACAATTCAACAGGATTGGAATCAAAACAGAGTTATTTTAAAAATCCAAGAACACAGAGAAAGAAGCATAATTCTGGAAGGAGAAATGGATTGGACAAAAGAAGTAATTTTTCATTTTTATATGAGAGTTGAATAGGAGTTTTCTAGGCAAAGCAGTTGGTGGGTGAAAAGGCAACATTTAGAGAAGACATAGCTATTTTTCCAGAAAGGGACAAAAATGTCTTCATTAAACTGATGAGCATCCCAAAATTTCATTCCTCACATTCCTTGATCAGCAATCCTAGTCATTTTTTTAACCTGCTTCCATATCTTAACAAGGCAAAGAAGACTTTCTTACCCAGGAGCTGATCCTCTGTCATTATCCTTAAAGCCAACAAAATGTGTAAGTCAGAAAATAAAAAGAGAGAGAGAAATATAATATTCACCCAGCAACAAGACTCATGTAAAGTCTCAGACTTAGGAAATAGATGGTAAGGATTCCTGATTAAATAACAGATGGAATACAAAAGTTAAGAACATCAAGAGAAAAGTCATAATAGGTAGACTAAAAGAGAATGTAAGAAAATTAGACATGTTAACAATTGAAAATATAAAGGATAACTTTCCCCCCTACCACTGTCAACAATAGGTTTTGAGTTAGATGACCATGGCCATCATTTAAATTATAAGAAGTAAAGTGTCTTATAAAGAATCCACAGATGCTGAATTCCAATTTGTAGAGCTGAGATTGCAGTGTCACATATGGATATGCTGATCTGAAAATACATTATAAAAAAATGAACACCTGAAAATTAAAATAGTTGATTTAAAGCCACATAGTACAATATCTTACCCACTAGAAGTACCCATAGTACTCATCTTACTCACTAAAATATTACAATAACACAAATTATTATTTTGTTCACAAATTAGAAATATTCTTACATCCAGCACCTGTAATTTAAAATTATAATAAGCCTCATAGTGTTCCTCCTTTTTTCACGTTTTAACATTTTTGTAACAATTATCAGTTAACTAATATTTTGTGAAATTTTAAAATGTAAGCTTTTTAAAGTAAAAAGTAATTTTATATCCTTTTTCTTCATTTATCTGACATTGGTTGAGAGTACATCAAATTATAAGTTTATGTATAATATTAAGTTGCCTATTGTTTTCATATGGGCTTTCAGGAACAATGTGAGAATAAATTTTAGTCTGAAATCGCTGTTACTTACAATTTTTTTCAAGCTTGTTCAAGTTTACTGAAGCATAACTACATTAGAGATAATTCATGGTCTGAGGGATTTCCTCCTACTATGTCTTCCTAACCTTTTCCAGTGGTTTAATTCCTTTTTCTGCTTCACATTGTGACAAATCTGTCGTCTTTGTTACCCAGTACGAGGGGACTGAGAATAAGGGCAACAGCTTGAAGGAATGACTATGGATGCAAATTATCCTTGAAGGCATGGCTATGGATGCAAATTATCCTACATAACGTACCCCTTCCAAGAAAAACACAGGGAAGGGATTCTTTCCAGGCGACCTGCAAACGGGCACAGGTAGGGCTTTTGCTGGGTCTGGCCTGCAGGGGCGGATCCATACGTACACAGCAGAGACGATGCGAAACCCTTTAAGGGGTGCGGCCTCACCCGGCAGAACGACGGCAGGAAGGGCCTTGGGGTTCGGGGGTAACATAATGAGGGGGAGGTCACCAAGAGGTTGATGGGAGAGAGGCTGGCTGTCAGTGTGCCAGGGGGTGGGGACACCCTGGGCCGCGAGGCGGTACCTGCGCGGGCTCGAGCGCCCCTGCCACTGAGTCTCCGATCCAGAGATGCTCCCGGAGAAGCTGCTGGTAGCTCAGGCAGTGCTTCACCGCGGAGGGCACGTTCCCCATGGCAGAGCCTGGGGCCGCGGCCGGCGAGGGGA
>NW_007258844.1:255365-272282 GCF_000164805.1 Carlito syrichta
ACCCCGCGCCCGCCGGAGCGCGCCTCTACAGTGCGGGCAGCGAGGACCAGGCGCGCGGAGCGCACTGCGGCGGCGCCGAGAGGGGCGGGGCCCGGCGAGGGCGCGCGGCCAGGCAAGGGGTGCGGGGCCAGGGGGTGCTGGATCGCCGGGAGTCCGGACCCCAGAGGAACCCGCTGAGCGGGAGGATGTCAGCGGGGCGCATTTTACGCTTATGCCGAATGCCCAGAGCTGACCTCATCTGCACATGCCACCCACTCACTTCTTACCTGGTGCAGATCCCACGGAAGGAAAGATTCTAAAACAAAGGGAAGAGGGCCTGCAATCTGGTGTCGGTGTGTTTCTTCATTCCCAACTACAGCCTTTCTTGCTGCGTGTGGATTTGTCTACCACAGAGCTCACTAAGTTTCTGCATTGTGACAGTTAGCTCTGTTTTCATTTGTTTTTGAGGCGGCGGGCAAGGTTAAAATATATACAGCAGTCTGATAGAAAAGAAAAGATAAACGGCCTTAAGTTAGGGGAGATGTCAGGGGTACTTTGGTAGTCGTCAGTAAATTGGTGCTGCCGTTAAGCACTGAAATGGAATTGATTTGTTTGAAAGACATATGGCACAAGATTATTAAGGCCCTAAGTGCTAAATTTATTCAACAGACAATTCCAAACAAGTCTTCAGAATATTAAAATTGGAGAAATCTTTAGTGAGGAAGGGGGACTGGAAGATAGTCAGAAGTACAAGCGGACCACCTTCCTACCTCCCCTGGCCTACTTTCACATGCCCACGTACATTGTCACACACTAAAACTCTTCACAGTGGATTCAGAAGCCTGCAACTGAAGAGACACTGTCATCAAGAACAGTCCTGTGCAAAGTTTTAGTCTCCTGGAGGCCCAGTCAGGTACCCGTGGCCAGGAATACCAGTCAGTCAGGCTGTGGCAGCAAATATTAATCAGGAGAGACTGATTCACACACAGTTACACAGCCAGATGAAAGGATCCAAAGATTACCTTGTAAATAACAGTAGAAGCACACAGAAGAAATGTACTATCCCCAACAAACAAAGCACCCTAACCACTTGAGTGGGGAGGGTTGAGGCTTCCACTGGTAATATAATAAAGGGGGAAAGACACAGAGTGGATAAATATCCTGTGAATTCTGCGGCAAAACAACACTAGAAAGGGCAAAGAGAATGAGAGAATCTTAGACCTCTCAGTTTTGACCAGGCATGGCATTTAACTTAGAGAACATTCTCTGAACTGCTAAAGTGAAGTCATGCAAGTATTGGATACCTTCAAATCAGTCTAACACACCAAAACTTCAGTCATTGTTTACCTGAGCACGATTGCTTGTTAAGTATATATTCATGGAACTTAATCCCCATTAGATATATGAGCAGAGCTCATCTGTAAATTGTTTTTCCACTACAATGGAAATAGTGCATACAGGTGGCATCAATGCCCACTACCATTTTTCTCTGTGTGTTGTAATTCTGTTAAAGGGATATTGAAAGAAATTTAAAAGACCTAACTTGAGGCCAGCCCGGTGGCTCAGCCTGTAATCCCAGTACTTTAGGAGGCCAAGACAAATGGATTGCCTGAGCCCACGGGTTCGAGACCCACCCGGGCAACTTGGTGAGACCTTGTCTCTACAATAAATCAAAAATTAGCTGGGCGTGGTAACGCGCACCTGTAGTTCCGGCTACCTGGAAGGCTGAGGCGGAAGGATCGCTGGAGTCAGCAGATCGAGGCTGTGGTGGCCAGGAGCGTGCCATTGCACTCCAGTCTGGGTGACAGAGTGAGACTCCAACTCAAAAAAAAAAAAAAGACCTAACTTGAATGACAATAATTTAACAAATTAACCTTCATCATGTAGCCAATCAGCCAAATCTCAGAAAGTTTTAACACCTGACATTGAAATGAAGTTTAAACCTGTGGAGAATATGACCTTCCAGATAAGTCAAATATTGTATGATCCCCTGCTACTAAGAAAAATAACACATAGAAATAAACTTTACTGCTTAATAATTTCTAAGTTACAAGGGTCTGAAGAAAATTTCATATCCCAATTAGTTAACCATAGACATATTGTTTACAGAAAAAGCGTATAAATATGAAAATATTTATTGAAGCAGTTTTATTTTAATGCATTTCATATAGGAAATGCTATAATATCAAAAATTTCCTTAAATGTAAAAATGATAGAGACAGAATATCTTAAGTAAGGTTAATCTAATGAATAAAATGGAGTGCCAATAAATTTGCTCTTACTGGTAAATAAAGTTTTATATTAAATCATGAATGCTTACAATTTATACAATTTATACATTTGAACAGTTTATGCTCTGGTAATTAATATTAGTGTGCATCTTTTCTATTTTCATGATTTAAATGAATATTTAAATGAATATTCTCAGTATGTTCCCCTGTTACTTGCAGGTATAAAATACTCCAGATAAAATGAGGATAAAACATACCTCTGTGGGAAGTAATGTAGTCCTTTCTAACCATATGACAAGTTAAGAAACATGGGCTCAAAGGAAGTCATTAGACAAAGAATACATCTGCACTCATATGTTCATTGCAGCACAATACACAATCGCAAAGATGTGGAATCAACCTAAGCTCACGTCAACAAATGAATGGATAAATGTAGTGTACACACACACACACACACACACACACACACACACACACACATGCACCATGGAATACTACTCGGCCACAAAAAAATAATGTTAAAATGTCTTCTGCAGCAACTTATACGGAACTGGAGGTCATTATCCTAAGTGAAGTAACTCAAGAACAGAAAACCAAATATCACATGTTCTTACTTCTAAGTGAGAGCTAAACTTGAGGTCCACAAAGGCATAGAAAGTGGTATAATGGACATTGGAGACTCGGAAAGGGGAGGGAAGAAAGAGAGTGATGGATGAAAAATAACCTGTTGGGTACAATGTACACTATTCAGGGGATGGTACACTAAAAGCCCAGATGTCATCACTACACAATCATCCATATAACCAAAAACAGCTTGTATCCCTAAAGTTATTGAAACTTAAGAAATAATAATATAAAGAAAGAAAAGAAACTTGAGCTCCATCAGAGCAGTAATGAAATCACTTGTTAAAACGCACAAAGCTGAGTAACACCATATCCTGAAGTGCTCTCCATCCTACTCTCAATGCATCCTAAGACTAAGCCACTTCTATTTTGTGGCATTTTAATCACTCAAAAATAAACATTCATTAGATATTAAAATCAATGAAATGTCCTGTTTTCTTCAGTGATTTTATTATTTTGCTATGTGCAAAAACATTCAATTCTGCCTGTCTCTCCCAAATTGTTCTTGACTGCCTTCTCTCCTTAACTCCCTACCCCAAATCCACTTTATCAACAAGAGATGTTAATTAAACATCTTGGACCCATCTCTTTCTCATTTTCTTTTGCTATAAATTTGTCTCTATCCAGTTCTCTTCTTTAGCAGGCAATAGGATAAAGCACTAGAGAAGAGCCTACAAGCTAACTTTGGATGACCTGTAATGGGAGCTGGGCTCCACCATGTGCTGAGAAACCCTGGGCAACTTCTTTAGTCTCTGTTTTCCTTTTTATAAGAGGGTGATGATAATAGTTTTTACCTGTGGCAAGAATTAAACAAACTAGGATACACAAAATGTACAACACGTGGTCTCTGGCACACAGTAGGCACCTAATAAATATTAGATATTAATACTACAGTAGCCTGGTTTTCTATGTTATTTTGCACTCACCAATCTACACTGTAAAGCCTGAGTGATTTTTGAAAACATTTATCTGATAAATACTTCCTAGCTTAAAATTTTTCATTTCCCAAAACCTTTGGAGAGAACTTATATTTCTTTAAAAAAAAATACATTTAATATTCATGATGAGACTCTTAGTGACCTTTCCGGTCTCAGCTTGCTACCCATTTTCTAAGCTTATTTGCAATTCCAACAGTATCAAATTATGTATGATTTTGCCAAATATCAGGGCTCTCTCATGTCTTATCATTTTAACTCTACTCCTAATTATAGAAATTTTGAGAAATATAGAGAATGCATAAATATATCCATGAAATTTTCCATTATCCTAATTTTGAAAATATTTTAATATATTTTCTTTTTTTAAAAGTAATATTTTCTGTATGTGCTTTTTGTTCTATCCGTTTTACTTACATTTTTAAAAATGCTTATTTTATACTGACTTAAAGTATTTAATTGGCCATACAATATTCATATATAATCAAAATCTTTTTTTTTTTTTTTTTTGAGTTGGAGTCTCACTCTGTCACCCAGACTGGAGTGCAGTGGCCGCTCCCAGTCACCGCAACCTCGACCTGTTTGGCTCCAGCGATCCTTCCGCCTCAGCCTTCCAAGTAGCTGGAACTACAGGCGCGCGCTACCACGTCCGGATAATTTTTTGATTTATTGTAGAGATGAGGTCTCGCTGCCCAGGCAGGTCTCGAACCCACGGGCTCAGGCAATCCACTCACCTCAGCCTCCCAAAGGCGTGGGATTACAGGCTGAGCCACCGAGCCCCGCCAAAATCATTTTTTAAAAGAATTTTTCTAAAGTTATTTCATCATTTTCTAGAGAAAAGAAGAGAGTTAGAATATGATCATATAAATGTTTGTATTAATAATTATCTAATTAATTTCCCAAAATATCACGGCAATGGAAATCCTCTACTACAGTTCTGTTTCTGACAGTTTTGCTTTATATTTTTAAAGTTTTATATTTTTGCTTTGTTTATACAGTATGTCCTTGTATGGTTGGTAATTAACTTGTATAAACTTATCTTTGGTAAAGCTTGTTTTCTTGGGTGCTTTGTTTATGTGTTTGTTTGCTTCCACAGGTATCTTTATGGGTTACTGGAATATCCCTAAAGAATGATTTTATTTTTGCTCATCTGGGATAATGAATTTGCTTTGATGACAATAAGATTTATTCTTTGTTAATATCCTCCTTTGGGATATCATAAAGATATAATGAGTCTGCAAGATAGCACTTGCTTCCATTCTTGTGGAGATATAATTTCTCACCCACAGAGCCAACTAAACTTTTTCCACCTCATATATGTAACTGCCCCCTGGGACCATTAGTTCATACTCATGGATCAATTAGCAACCTGGACTCACATGAAAATTAGCTTGGATATATCTTCCATGTGGTGCTTAAAATCATCAAGGCCTCTGCCTTCTTGTGAGCCTCTTGGCATTATTTAGTTCCTGGATATATCTTTGATATCAGTGTTTGAGGGAATGGGGAGAAATCTCTCAGTTCAGCTTAGTACTTTAAGTTTACCAGAATTCTGTCTTGAAATTTTTCTACGATTTTTGTGTTTGGTCCATATTTTTCAATGCATTCTGGAGTTCCTATCCCTACTAACAAAGTAAAGGTAGAGGAAAAGAGATGCTGAACTAATCGAAGAAAACTGATGTTTAACTTAGAGAGCCTGAGGATCTCATAATATAGTTCTGATGTCTTGACTAATCCACAAAAAAAAAACTAAAAATAAAACTAAACAGAAGACTCATTCTCTCCCATCCATCTCCCTATCTCTTTTTTTAATAAAATGGTCACAACAAATTACTCCCCTATAATAAATTATAGGGTTGTGCATTGTCTATATTCTAAACAAAGTATTTCTCAAAAGCAGTGAGAAGGGATTTTGTTCCAGAGGCCAGTCCATTCAAAATTAGGTAGACTATATCAAATCTCTCAAGTGGCAAGTACACAGGTAAGAAGAGTCTAGTTAAAACAGGTTGATATCTTGTGAGTTTCTTTCGTCACAAAGATGGCCATTTAAGAGTGTGTATGCTACAGCATGATAAAATCAGAAGCAAGTGAACAAATCAAAGTTCTTAAAATAATAAGTGCTAAACTGGCATGTAGCCAAGGCACCTACTGGGCAGGGATCAAAAACACATATGGAGAATCTCAAACAATGATGCCATAGAACTTTGGAAAGAATCACAAGAGTGATGAGCTACAGCCTTAAACAATAAAAAAGAAAGAACAAGAACTTGGTTACCAATACTGGATGATACCTATGGGGAAGCAAAGCTTTCATCATGTGTTTTGTTGCTGAAAAATTTAGATAACTTCTCACATATGTTGTGTCTGGCTTATCCAAATTGTTGGGAAGGATACAGAGTGTTTAAAAACATTCTTGACATTAAGTCACTAAAATCAAAGTTCTTCTAACAATAGCATTGTTCTGAAATACAACGTTCTTTTGAAAACAAATAATGAGTTCTATTTTTTACCAAAATAACACCCCACCCCAGGTGAAGGACACCTGGCACCAGATACCAAAATCAGAACAAAGCCACAAACCACATTTCTCCAGATGTAGGAGTCTATTTATTCTCTCACTAATTCAGAAGGACCCAAAAGCATTAGCTTTGGCAACTGTATTGCAAAATAAAAGACACAGGCATGGACTGACTGTCCATTAACTATTTTTACTTCATTAGATGGCTGCAGTACATATACACATAAATGCAAAATTACCTTTTTATTCCACTAACAACTCCAACTCTATTTGAAAAATGTTTTTATTAATCAGTTGATATATTTTGGTGTGTTATAGTAAATATGGCACTAACAGTTAAACTATATTAACTCCTGCCCATGAAGTATATAACTTTTGCCCATGGAGTGAATCTCTATCAAGTACTATTGAGTGAGAAATAAGTTAATATCAGTTACAAATATAAAGTACTTAGTATTTTGTCTTGCACATAGAAGGCACTCAATAACTCAACTTTCTTCTTTGATTGAATCAAATCAGTATGTTGTTTAGAATATATGATGTAGATCCAGTTAGAATCTATAAAAAACAAATATAATGCATTCTATAAACATTTATTTAATCCACAAAAGATCTTTTTAAAATGTGATACTCATTAACTAATGGGAAATAGATATGAAAAGATACTTAAGATATGCCTTCTTGGCTTTAAAGACCTCACAGTCCAGTGGCAACATATGAAGAAAAATAACTAAAATAAAAGTATGTATAGCAGATCTATTTTAATTGGAAAAGTGTAAGAAATTAAATGATAAAGCTGTAGAATCTGGATACAAAACATTTATAGCTGAATCTGCATGTTCATCAAATATGCATTAAGCAATTAATGTTTCATAAACTTAGGGACTTACAATGCTGTGTGGTAGTAATGATAACCAAGGTAGTTTCAACACAAGACACTTCTAATTTAATAGAGAAATATGTTGTTGCTCAAATATCGAACATGGGGCAGTGTGTTGATAAGTGACAAGTGATAATATAAGTTCAGAACTACAGAAGTAAAGGCAGTAGTCTCCTTCTTTAGCCATGATAATAAGAGAAGACTTCAGTAAGAGGGCCACATTTGAAAGGATTGTATAGTCAGAAACTTTCATGATAAAAAGAGGGTACAAGGGAGGGGTGAGAAAGAACAATTGGACAGGATTCATTATTGCCCCAAACTAACAAAACACGAAAATGACTTTTAAATAAAAATCTCTGTGAATGTGCTTGATTTAACAAGTTTTTTTTATCTCCATGATGATTTTACTGTGGATATTATGGGTAAAATAATCATTTTAAATTTTGCCACAGATAAACATAAGCACATAAATTCAATAGATATACTAAAGAGACTAATTTTAATGTATTTATTTTTCAATTCAGATTTTTATGTACAGTTTTAGATGTCTTAAAATGTGTCATACCTGTTCTCCAGGGGCGGGGGATGAAAGATGGTATTCATTAAGTGCCTAAACCTATGCAACACTTTGCTGGGTATTTTAACTATGTGTATAAATTATCATGTCCACTTAACAAAGAAAGAGACGCAGAGAACTTGAACAACTACTTTAAAGTAACAAGGAAGGGTAAGAAGTGGATTCGATTTTGTGTTTGTCAAAGCCTTTGCTCTTAAATCTCTTGATTTTCAAGAATAAATAATAAAAAGAAACTCTTCATCTGCATTTGCTACTTGTAACATCTTTTAGTGAAAGGGAATCCTTATGCAGAGGGGTTAAAAGTTTTCCAAGTTCTTTGTATCTTGAACTTGAACTTGGTCTTCTAACTCTCTATTCCATAAGATTTATACGCTATATGGAGGTCCCAATCTTGTCCTAAATATGATGTCCAAGGACCTTTTTAGGCCTGATGACATTATAAATGCAATCCATGGGAATGACAAAGTTAAAGAATTCTTTTAGTAACCTCAGCAATGAGTGTTCTACCTTCTTCTAGGGTTTAAGCCTCAGTTCTAGATCTTTCAAGAAGATTTTCAGAGAGACACTTCATCTTGATAATCCTGTCTGACTAAGACATGCCAAGATATATCAAAAATCATGCAAGCCATGAGTTTATTATGGCTACATATTCATCAAAATATTTATGTACCTGATAGGAATTATGATTTTTGAGTTCTTGATAACTTCTTTTTTTTCTTTTGGTTTTTTTCTGTGGTCTGCCTACTCATTAATGTATCTTTCTACATGTCATGTGGTTTGATTTTGTTATGTTTTGTTTTGTTCCTGAAATAATGAAGTTTTATTCTATCATTTAAGAAAGTTTTTTTCTCCATTAGAGAAAAAGTAATTTTCTTGCCAACTGTTTCTCAAAGTTCTCACAGAAGTAAATTCTCTAAAGAATTCATAAAAATTTATTGGATAATGGAATCCCTTTCTTACTAAAATGTCATCACTCCAAGAACATTTTAGTTGAAAATTGTTAGGGCAGAAAGTAATAAGAGCACTTTAATTACTGGCATTATTCAATGCCTTGCATTTCACTAGCCTCAAATTTCCACTAAATTTACAAATGGAAATGCACCTATTATGGCAATCATCTATGGGTAGTCTGTAATAAAATATTAATTTTTATAACTATCAAATAATATTTGAATAACTTTTCATTCACTCATTTAAAATTTGAAATTAACTAAAACCCATGCCAGAGTCCTGGGAAGAGGAATATTAAGGAGAGGTGGAACAGTAGGACTAAAATAATATTCCTCAGATTCTCCTCTTCTCACTCAAGTTCTGCTCCCACTTGGAAGACATTCCTCCAATGTCTTCTACTTCATCTTTCATCCTTTATTCTTTACTTACTTTCACTTACTACTTTGGTTTTTATATTATTCCCTCAGAAAATTTTCCCTATTGCATAGCTATATGTTCATGAAGATTTCTGATTCTTGGTAATTTATAGTTTACTTAACAGAAGCTTAGAAGATATTGATTTACTAAGTTAGGTTTAGTCAGGGTTATCTGTAACATTTTGAAAATGTTTGTTGGCCTTTAAACTTTATTTTCAACAATAGAATCACTTAAATTGGTATTTTTCAGTCTCAGCACTATTGACATTTAGGGTTTGATAATTCTTTGTGGTGGGCGTGATAAGGATTTTGGCAGCATCCTTAGCTTCTATTTTCTAGATCCAGTAGGCTTCCCTGAGTTGTGACAACCAACATTATTTATAGACATTGCCAAATATTCCCCAGAAGGGGGAAAAAAATCACCACTGGTTTAAATGACGATGATAATGACCATGATGGCAACTACTAACATTAAGCATTTATCACCTGCCGTTCTAAATACTTTAAGTACACATTATCTAATTCCCAAAAAATGACCTGTGGTTTCTATTTTATAAGTGAGACCATTTGAGCACAAAGAAGTCAACTAAGTTACTATCACCACATGGCTAGTTAGTAAGAGAGCTATAATTCAAAGCCAAGAATCTGACTTCAGAGCTCACATTTTTTCTCAAGTATATATAATATATATTTTATTTTAGATTCAGGAGGTACACGTGTATATTCGTTATGTGGACATATTGTGTAGTAGGAGGGATTGGGTCTCAGGTTACCCATTCCCCAGATAGTAATACATTGTGAACCCTAACCTTCCTACCCTTATTGATGTCCCCATGACTATTATTTCTGTTTTTGCATTGTTTAGCTCCCACATGAGTGAGAACATGTAGTGATTGGTTTTCTTTTTTCTGAGTCATTTTACTTAGGATGATAATCTCCAGCTCCAACCAAGTTGCTGCAAAGTCTACATTTTTTAATTGACAGGCTATAGCTCCTTGCTGAAACCATGCTAAGCTAAGGTGGAATCCATAAAAAATATATTTTTTTTCTTATAATTGCAGTTATTTAAACCTTGGAAAGCGTACTTTCTTCACATTCAAAACCTCTCCAGATGAGTAAGTTTCCTTATTCCTTTCATCCTGCTCAGTGAGCTGTCAAGAGTCCATCAAAGCTCAGATTCACCAGGCAGATACCTCAAGTTCAGGTCACGGAGTCAGATGCCTGGGATCATACCTGACAAAAACATATTCATGAGTATAAGACCCATGAACATCTTCATAAGGTTGCTTACGTGTATTACTTTATAACTATAACTCTAATATTAAGAGTATCTGTTTATTTTTTTGCGCAGTTAAAATTAGTTCATTCAGATTTATCCTATATCCTTCATAATTCAAATGTAACCTTAAATTTTTTTACAAATAATAGCTGGCAAAAGTTAAATTTATTTTTTTACTTCTCCATCTTAACTGTATGTAGCAGAATTGATATTTCTACACAAAATAAAAATTATCCCACAACTTAATTTATGAAGGTTTTGTCTTTGTAAGTACTGTGTCTTCAGTAAATGTGATTTCTCTTGCTCCAAAACCTTGTTTTAATTAGTTTCAAGCTGACCATAAATGTTAAATGGAAGTTAATCTAATAACCAAAGTTTTATATCTAATTAAATATAACTTATTTGTTTAATTTAAAATTCCAGGTGTATATCATCTTCTTTCTAGTTTCTTGGGAAGTTGAGTGAAATAATAATAATAACCTATACTTACAATTATTGCATGATTTCTGTGTGCCAAGCACTATCCTAACAGTTCTCATATATTAGCTCACTTAACCCTCATAACCACCTTAGGAAAGTATCTTTAATATCCTCATTTTGAAAGTGAAGAATCAGAACCACAGAGTGGTAAATAACTTGACCAAGTCACATAGCTAGTAAATGACCTAGCTGACTTAGAAACCCAAACAGTTTGGCACCAAAACTGTGCTGGTTATCACTCATTTATGCTGCCTTCCTAACGTGAGGGAATTATCATCAAATATCATATCATTCATCGTTTTAGTAGACAGGTGGATCAAATTAGAATACATGTTTTATACTGGCACAGTAGGAAAAATGCATTTGGTCTCTTAAAATTGTACCACCTATGGTGCAATTGGCCGCAAAAAATATGAGTTTTGTCTTATGAAGAAAAGTATTAATAATTATGCAAACTATTTTGAACCTGGTGATTCTAAATTATGACTAGCCAGTTAACTTATTTATTTTTCTTTCCTTCTTAGTAGTTCAAATATCTGGGTTCCATGTCTTTTCACATAGCCTATGTCAATGAGACCAGATGTCCTAGTTTGCCAGTTTTGGTCCTTTATTGTGTTTGTCCTAGAGCCCGGTACTCTTAAGAATTTTTTGAATTTGTCATTTTTTTAACAAAAAATATTGCTTAATAATTGCATTTTAAAAGTCAGAGTGTATTGGTCAATCTCCACATTGTACTCCCAGCTTCTGCCGTAATCTCTTTTGTGGTATGTGAGACATTTGTCTGAGAATGGAGTTCTCACTTTAACACATGGTTAAATCTACAGGAAAACCAACAACATACCTCTTTTTTTCTTGATCTTTTCCAGATGCAACAAATCTACCACCTCCCTTTTAAGGGCAGCATGCAGGGTGCCAGCAGATAAAATGTGCTTTGAAAGAAACAGCTAGAGACAGCTAACTCCCTCTGGTACTGGGTACTGATAATGGGAGAAGGAATCTACCCTGTGGTTCCTGGTGATCCTTTGGTCTACCAACTAGTTGTCCCCTGCTCTGCCTAGTCTTGTGGGATGCTTGAAGCTGTCACTATATTAATCCTCTGGATCAGAGAGAAATATTTAAAATTATAGGCCAGCTATACATGAATTTTGTGAAGAGAGGGAAGTTATGAAGTTCTGCTGCAGAGCATATAGAGTACTGAACACTAAATGTTATGTTTTTTAAAAAATGAATTGTGCAGTGTAAATCTACAATTCTTTGACTTTGAACTTCTGTTAATACTGTTTACTTTTCAGTAAGACATGTTAAGAGCAATTGCTAGAAAAATAGAAATGTGCATTTTAAAAAAAGTTCTGGATTTCCATTTCTCAAGAAAGTTGATAACAAACTTGCAATTTGCATAAAATGCTTTTCAGTATCTACCATCTACTACAAAGGTTGTACTGACCACATGAGCATCAGAAGGCACAAACCTACTACTGAAGTGTCACCATTTTTGTTTGTTTGTTTGTTTGTTTGTTTTGAGTTGGAGTCTCACTCTGTCGCCCAGACTGGAGTGCAGTGGCCGCTCCCAGCCACCGCAGCCTCAATCTGCTGGGCTCCGGCGGTCCTTCCACCTCAGCCTTCCGAGTAGCCGGAATTACAGGCATGCGCTACCATGCCCGGCTGATTTTTTGATTTATTGTAGAGATGAGGTCTTACTGCCCAGGTGGGTCCCAAACCCGCGGGCTCAGGCAATCCACTCACCTCAGCCTCCCAACGGCACGGGATTACAGGCTGAGCCACCGAGCCCGGCTGAAGTGTCACCATTTTTAAAAGATTATGCTCAAAGACAGCAACAAAACCCTGGCAAGTGTGGAGGTGAAATATGTTAATCTATAAAACCTAAATTTTCATTTAGTTAAATGGCTATTCTAAATTAATCTTGTCTTGAATTTAAGTCATTTCAAGAGTTTTTGTGTTGTTTTGTTTTTTGCATGCAAATAGGGAGGAGAGGACTACTAATAAGTCTATTCCATTTATTACATTGTCTTCAAGAGTTTCAAATAAGAGAATCTAAGTTATTTACACTAAAGGTTAAATTTTGTTCTTCATAAGAATCGCCAAACAAAAGTGAAACATTGAAATTGTATTCTACCAAGGTAAAAGATCTGACTTTGTTGTTAATGTTGCTGTAAACTCAGTCAAAAAGTTCAACAATGAAGATGACAGTATCTATTTTTGCCATAACACAAATAAAATTTTTGGTGGAACACAGCAGTAGAGTGAAAATAATGCCCCTGCTAAAGAATCTGTAAAGGACAGATGTACTTGGAATTGGTTGTGAAGTACAAATAATTCTTAAGTCTGATCAAATGAGGAAATATTCTACTAATCACAATTGAAGATAAGGATATGAAACTTTATACATATTAGGAAATATATTGTAAAAAGTTTGGTGCCAGTAATGACTCCACACCCGGCCAGGACCAAGAGATTTATTAAAAGGGTTGTTACAGAGGGGATCTGTAATGGTAAAAAAGAAAAGAGAGAAAGAGAGAGTAAGAGAGAGAGAGAGAGGAAGTAGGAGAGAGGCAGGGAGGGAGCTGCAGAGAGGGAGAGAGCGACAGAGAGAGAGAGAGAAAGAGAGACGGAGAGAGAGAGTTGCTGGGAGAGGGCTGTATTTATCAGCCTGACAGGGGCTGGAAGGGGCCATGCTCTGCTCCTATTGGAGGAGCTGCATGGGAGTAGGGTGGGGCCAATGCCGTGTTATGGTCCTATTGGACGCATAACAAAGCTGGCTACTGATTGGAGGCTTGCAAGTTTGAAATTGAGCGCGTGGGAAAACTTGAAATTGACGTGCTGGAAGGTTTGAAATTGACATGCAAGGGGAATTGTGCTGGCAGAGGCCGGACCAAGGGCCTTTGTTGTCTGGTGTGTCGGAGCCATTTTGGGAGCCACCCCTCTGGTCGCTTCCTGCACCTTTCATTCCCACCTTTTCTGTTTTTTATGGGGAGGGGCGTCATTACTCTTTCTGGCTACTTCCTGCTGGTCGGGGGCATTGTCAGGGTAAGGTGGTGGAAGGGTGCAGAACCAGCCAGAGCGGGGCCCAAAGGTAGGTGCTGAAGGTGTAGATTTCCGCAGGTGAGAGTTCCATGAAGGTTCCTTGTAAGTGTAGAACAGCGACTTGTTCCGGTCAGTCTTCTAATGAGCACAAGGATGATAGTAACCAGCTGTCCTGGAGCAGGCTGTGGAGGTAGGCAGAAAACCTAGAAGAGAGCATATCTAAAATAAAAGTTAAGTGATGTTTAGGGACAGCACCAGAAGAAGAAGCCACGTGGGGCACAGGTAACATTGACAAGTGATGGTTGAATTGAAGCTGTGAACAGGGGAATTTCTGATGGTGGGGGGCAATGAACAGTAGGATTTTTTGTGCAGGGGGTGGTAAGATTTTTATGAATGGTACTGCCATTTTTGCTATTGTGAATAATGCTGCAATAAACATGTATGTGTAGAACTGTGTTGTCCACTGAAAGAAGACTGGATAAAGAATGTGGTGTATATACATGATGGAATATTACGCAGCCATAAAGGACAAAATTATGAACCCTTTTTGTAGCCTTGAGTGTTTACAGAATTTCCCTTACCCTTTTTTTTTTTTACAAACTTTCACCTATCATGTTCAACATACTTATACCATTTTTCGACATGCTCATACCATTTTTCAACATGCTTAAACCTTCTATTTTTGTTCTATACTTTCTTCAACCAGTCATTCTATTATAGAACAAAAATGTACCATACAATATTCTTTCCTATACAATTATTTATCCTTTCTTTATCCTTTCTTACTAAAAAACATACCTTACACCAACAACTTTCTTTACATTTTTCCTAACCTTAAGGTTTTAACCAAAGCAATAAGTTTATATGCAGTAGAAGGGCTTAGATAGGATCCAATGTGAAACTATTAGGGAAATTTAAAGCTATACAAAAAGCACCCAAAAAGCACAGTGGTGATGGCTCAGGGTAAATAATAATATGAGTTTTAATTTTTGTCATAATGTCCCTTTTTAATAATGGAGCTGGACACATTGGCATAATAAGGAGAGAGTGTTGAAATATTTTATTTTCCAGAACACATGGAAGTAATGGCGTAGTGAGGGGCCTGGATATAATGCCCTGTACCCCCACAACCAAAAGGGGTGTAGGAAGGAGTGGACCAGGAAATTTAAGTAGAGCTAAGCATGTAGCCTCCGTATTAATAACACATGATATAACCCTGCCAGCTACTGATATTTCCACCCTAGGCTCGGTTGGTTTAATAGTTTGGTCCAAAGACATTGGGGCTACCAAGTTAGGGGTGAGTCAATCTGACTGGAGCAAGCCCAAGAGATCCCCCTTTGAGATCGTGTAAGATGCCTGATATCCCTTAATTGCAGCAAGCCTCTGGGCCATGTGCTGTCCTCCCGCTAGGCGAACGAGGCAATCATGAGCCCAATGTCCATGCTGTTTGCATTTGGGACAGGATTTTGCTGGTGGGCAGGGCTTGACAGTCTTTGGCCATATGCCCATTTTGACTACATTGGAAACAAACCTGGGAAGGGGGCTGTGTACCCCTTCTGCTATTGACCATCTGGGGTGGAAGATTATCAGTGGTGGCTTTTTCTGCTAAAGTGGTAGATAAAAACCGAAGTGCTTCCTGCTTATATTGGTACTCCTGTATTCTTTCCTCCTTTTGGTGGTTAAAGATTTTAGAGGCCATGTCCAATAGCTCTAATTGAGGGGTTTGTGGGCCCTTTTTAAATTTTTTGGAATTTGCGCCTAATACCCGGTGCTGACTGGGAGATAAAATATATAACCAAAAGAGTTTGTCCCTTTATAGAGTTTAAATCGATATTAGTAAACTGCTAGGATAACCGGTGTGGCCTTGGTTCGGGTTAGCAGAGGGCTACACTGGGGAATGGTTGGAAGGGGAGGATATAGGGATCGAGCTGCCGGAGTAGAGGGGGGAGCTGCCGAAGAGGGGGGTAGGGGAGGGGGAGCCTGATGCTGTTGAGGTTGCTTGTAAGGGGGGGGCTCGTCTGCAGGGTCGAAATCTGAGATGGAGGAGGTAGCGGAGCTGGGACTTACAGTGTCTGCAGTGGGGGGAGGGGAGTTTTGGAGAGGAGGCTGAAGTGTGCATAGAACAGGGGGAGAAGGAGAAGTTGTAGAAGAGGTGACAGATGCTAGCATGAGTGGAGGATAAAGATTAGAGGTATTGCAATTGAGGCAGAGGCAGGGATGTTCATGGAGGAGGGAAAAGGACTGATCATAGGGAATCTCTACCCACTGGTTTGAACGCTCACAGAAATTATATAGGTCCCGAATAATATCAGGATTGAGGGACCCCTGGGGGCCACTGATTTTGGTTGTCTAAGGGGTATGTTGGCCAATCTTGTGTGCAGAAATGAATCAGGCATTTGGGTTTTATATCAGGGGAAAGAGAAAGTGTGGTGAGATTGTTTAATAGGCATTTAAGAGAGGAATTGGCTGGCAGGGATGATGAGCCTCCCATGATCAGACAGGTATACTAAACAGGGCATCCTCTGAAAAGTCGGCTGTCCAAAAAGTGTGGTTGTGGCAAAGCCTGTCATCACAGGGGTTTGGCACAACCAGGGTCCTCCTGGAGAACCGAGGGGGTCAAGGCACCTAGCTCTAGGAATTTTCAAAAACAGACAGAAAGCACTTGACCGGGTGGTGGGTGGGAGTGGGTTTGAGATTCCTGCCAGTCGGATGGGGCTTACTGGGGGACAACAAACATGGAGCCACCGAAGCTCCCTGTTTCTTGACAGATATGGGAGTCCTTTGAATTCCGCTGAGGGCCACCAGATGTGAGACCCCTGTCGTCGACTGTGACCCAACTACCGTGAGATTCCTAAAAGGATGACAGTGACTACAGAAAAATGATCAGGGATAAAATGTGGTAACCCTGTGACAAGCCTTGCCTGTTAATTTGTCCCTTTCTTCTGTCAACAATGGGGAGTCATTGAAAAGTTTCAAGTCAGGGAGTGACAAGGTAGGTTTTGTGG
>NW_007258844.1:272302-283345 GCF_000164805.1 Carlito syrichta
CCGAATAATATCAGGATTGAGGGACCCCTGGGGGGGCCACTGATTTTGGTTGTCTAAGGGTTATGTTGGCCAATCTTGTGTGTAGAAACGAATCAGGTGTTTGGGTTTTATATCAGGAGAAAGAGAAAGTGTGGTGAGATTGTTTAAAAGGCATTTAAGAGGAGAATCGGCTGGCAGGGATGACGAGCCTCTCATGATCAGACAGGTGGACTAAACAGGGCGTCCCCCGAAGAGTCGGCTGTCCGAAAAGTGTGGTTGTGGCAAAGCCTGTCATTACAGGGGTTTGGCACAACCAGGTTCCTCCTGGAGAACCAAGGGGGTCAAGGCACCTAGCGCGAGGATTTTTGGATCAGACTGAAAGCACTTGATCGGGCGGCGGGTGGGAGCAGGCTCGAGATTCCTGCTAGTCGAATAGGGCTTACTGTGGGGCAAAAAGCATGGAGCCTCCGAGGCTCCCTATCACCCGATAGATATGGGAGTTCTTCGAAATCCACTGTGGGCCAGGAGACGTTGGACCCCTGGGGCCCGCTGTGGCCCAACAGCCGTGGGATTTCTTGGGGGGGGGTTAGGCAAGATCTGCTATGGGCTAGCAGATGTGGGACCCCTGGGGCCTGCTGCAGCCTGGTGGCCTTGGGAAGGTGTGTGAGAGATAAAGAGGAGGAAAGAACCTTTAGCTGTGGCTTGGTGAGAGAAAGGGAGAAAAGGAAGCCTTCAGGGTCCACTGTGGCCATGAAGGCTGAGGTGGGGTGCGTTCCCCCTTGCCCTGGGGCTGGAGGGGCTGCCGGATGATCAACAGTCAGTTCCCCCCGGTGATCCCCGGCAAGTTTCAGGCTTCCGGGTCTGGGGAACTCACCTATCCAATGGTCGCTGGTGGATGCAATTCGCGTTCAAAATGGTGGGGAAGGTCCAGGAGGGCTGGAGCAGCCACTGGTGCCGGGTCGGGGGTCCCGCCTACGGGGTTAGACCTGCACCAGGGCGGGAGAGCACCCGATCTGAGTCATGGCACCAATGTAAGAAGTTTGGCACCAGTAATGATTCCACACCCAGCCAGGACCAAGAGATTTATTAAAAGGGTTGTTACAGAGGGGATCTGTAATGGGAAAAAAGAAAAGAGAGAAAGAGAGAGTAAGAGAGAGAGAGGAAGTGGGAGTGAGTCAGGGAGAGAGCTGTAGAGAGGGAGCAAGCGACAGAGAGAGAGAGAGAGAGAAAGAGAGACGGAGAGAGAGAGTTGCAGGGAGAGGGCTGTATTTATCAGTCTGACAGGGGCCGGAAGGGTCCGTGCTATGCTCCTATTGGAGGAACTGCATTGAGGTAGGGCGGGGCCAATGTTGTGTTATGGTCCTATTGGACGCATAACAAGGCTGGCTACTGATTGGAGGCTTGCAAGTTTGAAATTGACACGCAGGAAAGCTTGAAATTGGCACCGTGCGGAATTGTGCTGGCAGAGGCCGGACTGAGGGCCTTTGTTGTCCGGTGTGTCGGTGCCATTTTGGGAGTCACCCCTCTGGTCGCTTCCTGCACCTTTCATATATCACTGACCCACAATTATTTTGTGATGAACTGATGTTAAAACAAACACTTCAGCATAATATAACAAGCACTGTTTTGATTATCATCTTTGATCTGATTTTAGGGTATCAGAGCCTTTATGAACTATTTCGTAAAATAATCTTAGTCTTCAACATGCTATCAAATGATTTGTAAAATATTTCTCTAAATTTTTATGCCATTTTGTTCCAAAAATACCTGAAAATATTTAATACATATATTCAATTAGCACCGAAGACTTTAGTTTTTGAAACTTTTACAAAATTGCAATTATAAAAAATAAACCTTGCAGACAGAAATCTTCAATATTTCTCTCTAATACTTCAATCTAAATGATGAAGGTCAAATGATGTATAAAATTTAGGTCTAAAGTTGTATAAGTGAGTTTTATAATATCGCAACTTTGGGGAAAAATTTTTAAATAAAATTTTTACTTTTTTGATAAATTCATATTGCATATGAAAATGAAATTAAATGAGAAGATTTATATTTTTACACTATTTAATTGAAAAACATTCAACAAAATAGACATTAAATAAAATATTAGTGTTTATATTGAAAAATAGGTAATGGCTTTGAATTGAATAACTAATATTCATGGAAACAATTTACCTGATGAGTTTGAGCTTGCAAATTTTTTTGTCAAGGTAAAATTATTATTATAAATTTTTTTAGATAATAGAATAATTTTATTCTAGAAGTTGACTTCTTCAATCACAATGGAGGGAGGTAGAATCAAAAAAAGCAAGATTTCCTTTTTTTAAATATTTTTAATTTTAAAGATGTGGGGTACAATTCAGGGTTAGTTATACAAATGTTCATTATGCAGGTATCCTTGTTGATAAGGTACACTCCTCCTCTCCCTTGGCAGTTTCCCACTACTAACAATACTAACCCTCACTTCCTTGGCAGTTTCCCATTACTGCCAATCCCTTTCTTATAGTATTACAATAATGGTTCAAGGTCCACTTTTGAGTGAGATCATGTGATACTCAGTTCTTTGTTTCTGTCATAGATCACACAGTATTATAGAATACAAGTCCATCCAAGTTGCTGTGAAGTTCATAATTTTGTCCTTCTTTATGACTGCATAATGCTCCATCATGTATATGTACCACTTTTTAAAAATCTAGTTCTCTTTCATTAGGCAGCACAGTTGGTTCCATGTTTTTGTTATTGTAAATAATGCTGCAATATACATGCGTATGTGTGTTTTTCATAGAGTGATCTGTGTTCCTCTGGGTATATTCCCAGTAGGGGGATTGCAGGGTCGTATAGAATGTCGACTTTTAGATCTTTTAGAAATCACCAACTGTTTCCCACAGAGGTTGTATTCATTTACACTCCCATCAACAATGTAGAAATGTTGCATTTTCCCTGCATCCTCTCTAGCATCTGTTGTTTTCTGAGTTATTGATGATGGCCATCCTGACTGGAGTTAGGTGGTATCTCAGTGTAGTTTTAATTTGCATTTCTTTGATGACTAGTGAGGCTGAGCATTTTTTCATGTATCTGTTGGATGCTCTATGTCTTCTTTTGAAAAGTGTCTATTCATATATTTTGCCCACTTTGTAATGGGATTGTTTGTTTTCTTCTTTTCGGCACGTTTGAGTTCCTTGTAGATCCTAGATGTTAGGCCTTTGTCAGATATATAGTTGGCAAATATTTTTTCCCTATCTGTGGGCTGTCTCCCTGCTCTCTTGATGGTTTCTTTGGCTTTGCAGAAGAGTCAGTTTGATGAGGTCCCATTTGTCTATCTTATCTCTTAAGGCATGGGCACTTGGGTTCTGATCAGAATTGGTTGCCAGTTCCAATTTCCACAAGGGTGTCTCCAACGTTTTCTAAGGTTCTTGTAGTTTGAGGTTTTTATGCTTAGGTCTTTGATCCATTTAGAGTTGATTTTTGTGTACGGTGACAGGTAGGGGTCTTGTTTTAATCTTCTGCTTGTGGTCAGCCAGTTTTCTAGCATCTTTTACTGAACAGGTTCTCCTCTCCCGGTTGTTGGTGGAGGCTTTGTCAAAGATGAGTTGGTTGAGAAATTGAGGTTTTGCTTCTGGAATCTCTATGCTGTTCCATTGGTCTATATGCTTGTTCTTATACCAGTACCAGACTGTTTTAATTATTGTAGCTTTATAATAAAATTTAAAGTCTGGGAGTGTGATACCTCCCACTTTGTTTTTTGTTTGTTTTGTTTTGTTTTGTTTCCTGAGGATTGTTTTGGCTACTCGTGGTCATTTGTGTTTCCATATGAATTTCTGTATTTCCAGGTCTGAGAAGAATGACGCTGGTAATTTAATGGGTATTGCGTTAAATCTGTAGATTGTCTTGGGTAGAATTGACATTTTAACAATGTTGATTCTTCCAATTCATAGACATGGAATATTTTTCCATTTGTTTGTGTCATCTTTGATTTCTTTGAGCTGTGTTTTGTAGTTTTCTTTTTCTTTTTTTTTTTTTTTTTTTGAGTTGGAGTCTCACTCTGTTGCCCAGACTGGAGTGCAGTGGCCACTCCCGGCCACTGCAGCCTCGACCTACTGGACTCCGGCGATCCTTCTGCCTCAGCCTTCCAAGTAGCTGGAATTACAGGCATGTGCTACCATGCCCAGCTGATTTTTTTATTTTTATTGTAGAGATGAGGTCTTTCTGCTCAGGCAGGTCTCAAACCTGCGGGCTCAGGCAATCCACTCACCTCAGCCTCCCAAAGGCACGGGATTACAGTTTGAGCCACCAAGCCCGGCTTGTAGTTTACATTGGAAAGGTTTTACATGTCTCTGGTAAGCAAAATGCCTAGGTATTTTTATTTTTTGTGGCTATTGTGAATGAGATTGTGCTTTTTATTTGAATTTCTGTTTATTGTAGGTGTATAGAAATGTGACTGGTTTTTGCACATTTATTTTATAACCTGAGACTTTGACTAAGTCCTTTTCAGTAGAAGGAGGTTTTTGACAGATTCTCTTGGGTTTTTGAGGTATAGAATCATGTCATCTGCAAAGAGGGATAAATTGACTTCCTTTTTTTTCTATGTAGATATCCCCAATCTTCCCTCTCTTCTCAGATTGCTCTAGGTAGAACTTCCAAAACTACATTGAAAAGGACATCCTTGTCTTATTCCAGTTTTCAGGGGAAAGGTTCCAATTTCCGTCTGTTTAGCAGTATGCTGACTGAGGGTTTCTCATAGATTGCTCTTCCTATTTTGAGGTATGTTCCATCTATGCCTAGATATTCAAGGGTTTTATCAAGAAAGGTTGCTGGATTTCATCCAAAGCTTTTTCTGTGTCTAATATATAATCATGTGGTTTTTGTTTTTTAATCTGTTGATGTATTTAATTATGTTTATGGTCTTGCAAATGTTGAACCAGTCCTGCATCCCAGGTATGAAGCCTACTTGGTCATGGTGGATAATTGGGATGTGGTGTTAGATCTGGTTTGCTAGGATCTTAGGAGAATTGTAGCATCTATGTTCATCAAGGACATTGGTAGTTTTCTTTCTTTGTTAGATCTTTACCTGGTTTGGGTATCAATGTGATGCTAGCTACATAAAATGGTTTGGGGAGAGTTCTATCTTTCTCAATTGTCTGGAATACTTCCAGTAAGATTGGTATCAGTTCCTCCTCGTATGTTTTGTAGAAATCTGCTGGAAAGCTATCTGGACCGGGGCTTCGTTTTGTAGGTAGTTTTCTCATGACATAGTCAATTTCCTGGATTGTTATTGGTGTATTTAGGGTCTCGATTTCTTCTTGTTTCAACCCAGGGAGGTTGTGTGATGTAAGAAAGTCCTTTATTTCCTTTTCGTTTTCAATTTTGTTTCCATACAAATGTACATAGTAGTGTCTGATAATCTTTTGTATTTCTTCAGGGTTAGTTGTGATTTGATCTTTTGCATTTCTGATTGTGTTTATTTGGGCTTTTTCTCTCTTTTTCTTGGTGAGTCTACCTAGGGGTCCATCAATCTTGTTTATCCTTTCAAAGAACCAATTTTTTGTTTCATTGATTTTTTTTGTATTATCCTTTTTTCTTCTATGTCTCAAATTTGAGCTTTCATTTTGGTGATCTGGATACTTCTGCTGAAGTTAGGGTTTTGGTGGTCTTGCTTTTCCAGTTTCTTTAGGTGATTTGTCAGGCTGTTAACTTGTGATCTTTCCATTCTTTTCATGTGTGTTTGCATAGATATGAATTTCCTCTTAGTTCTCTTTTCATGGCATCCTAGAGGTTTTGGTAGGATGTTTCTTTATTTTTATTTGTTTCCAGGTATCTTTTAATCTCTGTTTTGATTTCCATGTTGACCCAAGAGTTGTTTAGTATCATACTATTTAGTGTCCATGTCTTTCTGTGTTTTAGGGGAAGTTTGTGGGTGTTGATATTTATTTTTATTCCACTGTAGTCTGAGAAGGTTCACGACAGTATTTCATTCTTATGAATTTTGTTTATGCTTGATTTATGGCCAAGGATGTGATCAATCTTAGAGTACATTCCATGTTGTGATGAGTAGAATGTATATCCCATGGTTGTTGGATGGAGTGTTCTTTAGGTATCCATTAAGTCCATTTGGTCAAGCGTCACATTGATGTTCTGGATCTCCTTGTTGATTTTTTGTCTTGATGATCTATCTAGTGTTGTTAGTAGGGTTTGTTAGTAGGGTATTTAAGTTCCCAGCTATGATAATGTTAGAGTCAATACCTTTTTAAAGTTTACCTAGAAGCTGCTTTATGGAAGTCGGTGCTCCTATGTGGGTGCATATATGTTTAGGATGGATATTTCTTGTTGATGGATTGAACATTTTATTATTATGTAGTGACCTTCTGTATCTTTTTAAATTTTTGATAGCTTAAAGGGCATTTTGTCTGATATTAAGATTGTGACTTCTGCTTTCTTTTGTGTTCCATTCATCTGAAATTTTGTTTCCCATCCTCTTACTTTGAGTCTGTGAGTGTCCTTTCTGGTGAGATGAATCTCTTGGAGACAATATATAGCTGCTTCATGATATTTTATCCATTTTGCCATTCTATGTCTTTTCAGTGGTGCATTTAGTCCATTCACATTCAGGTTAATAATTGAGATTTGAGAGTTTATTCCTGTCATGAGGTTCTTGTAGAGTTTATTGTTGTTGCTGCTGTTTGTTCATTTATTTGTTTGTTGTCTTTATTTTGATTTTGTAGTTGATTCATGTGTGTTTTCAGTCTTTTTCCTGAATTCTTGGGAAGGGCATTGTCATTCTTTTTTCCCTTTTTTCTGTGTTTAATACTTTCTTAAGTGTTTTTTTTAGAGTCAGACTAACTAATGAATTAAATTCATGAAAATATTGCTTAGGTTATTCTTATTGTTTAGGTAATTACTACAATGAAGTCTATATATGTGAATATACATGGGTGTTTATTTTTATTTTTTACCTCAAAAAATATATTTGAAAAGAACTATTTTATGGGTACATGAATATATATTTGCATATATATATTAATAAATATTTCAAAATTTACAACACTTTAATTATTTTAGTATGCTTTTCAAATTCAAAAGAGTCTCAGTTTATACTATAAAATCATATGGTCATACTATATATGATTAAAACCAAGCACACAATAACCTTCAACAAGATTATATTTGTTATCTATTGCTGTGTATCAAATTACCACAAGCTAAGTCACATAGAACAACACACATTTATTATATCACAGCTTCCATCTTAGGAGTTTGGGCATGGCTAGCTATGCTGAGTCCTCTGCTACGGGTCTTACAAAGCTGCAGTCAAGGTAAATGGGCTATATTTTCAACTGGAAGCTTGCCAGGAGAAGAATTCACTTCTGAATTGATTCAACTTGTTAACAGAATCAATTTATTCACAGCTGTAGGACTGTAAGTCCTGACCTTTTGCTGGCTGGAGGCTAGACATGGCTGCTTACTTCATCTAGGCCACAAGAGAGTGTCTATGCTATGGCAGCACCTCATATGATGTAATGCAATCATAACAATGATATTCCATTACTTTCACCATATCCTATTGGTGAGAAGCAAGTGGCAGATTCTGCCCACAGTCACACAGAAGGGGCTTACGCAAATGTGTAAACACCAGGAGATAGGAATTATTGGGTATCTATGGAAAGTTTGTATCTGACAAAGATGTCAGATATTTTACAATTTAAAAAAGGTTAATGTGTTTGTGTATGATTACATATTAGTCATACGTTGTAGTGGCTTTAAAATGTAACCACAGATTCCCTTATCCTACTCCCTTGAGAGGGAATATGTTCCCTCTCCTTGAATCAGGGTCAAGTTTAATTGACTCTTTTCCTTCTACCAGAATCCTGTAGAAATGGCATGTTGCAACTTCTGAGACAGAAAAAGATAGCTTTCATCTGATTTGCTTCTATCACTAGATTCCTCAGACCCAATTGTTGGAGGTCATAACCATCCCTAGGCCTTTCCAGGTGAGCTTTCAAGACATTGTGGAGCAAGAAAGATTTGTCTCCTCTGTGTCCTCTTTTAATTCTCAATCCATAGATTGAATCCATAAGTATGATAATGTGGTTGCTGTTTGTAGCACTAAGTTAGAAGTGATTTTTTTTATGGCACTAGGAACCAGAACACATATTAAGAACTTAATGTGTTATTTTTGGCTTAAAACCATAAGATCAGAAAAGTCTGACATAACTCAAAATGAATCTAGCAAAACTGTAACTAAAAACATAGCAAAAGTTTGAGAACTTAATAGATTAGCATTTTAGAATTTCAATTATATTTCTTCACACATAAACTACATATATACTTAAAAATAAACATTTTTCTCTCAAGTTTGTTATCAGCAATTAGCTCATAGCATTTAGTTCCCTAGAAGTTCAATTTTTCATTAAACTATTATTTGCCAAGTTAAGTATTTTACACTGAAAATAGCTGTAACTACTCTATTTACTATGTAGACACTGAAAAGCAATGAAAAATACTAAAATACACATAAGCCCATAATTAAGGCCAGTTGCTAACTTATCAACATAAAAACATTTCAATTAAGTGCTACTATCCAAATGAAAAATAAATTAAAATGACATGTTATGTATAAAATATTAAATGTTATGTGTAAAAGACAATGATCCTTATGATCAGCAATTAAATGGAGGTATCATTGACTTTTTCACATTTTACTCGAGTTTTATTTCAAAGTCAAGTTGCAGCACTTAGATGTTATGAATAATGTATAATCATCCTTAGAACCTAACATATGGAAAAGAAAATATAGTAATATTTTGACTGCCATTACAAACACCATAACTTAATGATATTTTAATTAAATTTTTCTGAAAAAAAGTCTTAGAATCATAAAAACCTTTGCAAAGTTTAAAACATCATGCCTCTGTGAGACTTACGTTTTCATCACAAGAGTACTAAAGAAAATGTTTAGATGAGATTTACAGCTGCTTTTTATCCATGACAACATAGCTTCATCCATAATAAGACAACTCTATATAGGAATTCATCTCAGATTTTCAGAGCTGTGATTGAAAAAGATACAGAAGTTGATAAGAAGAAACTGAGATACAGAATATACTAAGAAGTTATAAAAGGAGGAGTTTGTAAAATCACAGGGCTTGTGACTCAGACAATTACATGTATGGATTTCATGAAAACCCAGAAAATCAAATTCCCAAACTCATTCTATTATCTTGAGAAATGGTGGAAAGGAATTACCAAAGACAGTGGTATAATGAAGTAATTATTTTCAAAACTAAGAGCTTAAAATATTAACTCCAGGTAGTATACTAGTCAAAATTGTAAACAGGACAGTTTATAAGAGCAGAAAATGGAAACATTGATCATTATGGCCAGCACAACTTTACAAAGATAAATTATTATAAACTAAATTTCTTTTTTTTTTTTGGTGGACTTATTAGCCTGGTAAGACAAAGACATGGAGTTGAATATCTGGATAGTTCACCTTAATAAGACTAAAGTCAGAAAAAGAAAATATCATGGCAAAAAGGAAATGTCTGGGGAAATTCATTGTGGAAGAAGGATTAGATTGGTCTGTGTGGCTAATAAGGTTAGAATTTGAATCAGTGAATGAAAATCAAGATTAACTGTCAAAAAGAGTAGGTTTTTCACGATAAGACATGGTAAACTAATCTGTACAGCTTCAGAATATATAAGGTCCTAATCACTGTATATGTTCAAATATAGGTCAAAACAACAGCTTCTGTTGTGGAAAGATCTATCAATTGCCTATTGCCATTAGGGTTGCCAAATTCCCTGTTTACACAGAGCATGTCTTGTACTTAATAATTTTTATCCTGTGTCCTGTACTAACTGTTAGGACACCCTCAATGTGCTCTAGTCAGCTTTTGTAAAATACAAAAACATCACAGAAATATTTTTTCTACCACAGCAATTGGTGTTTAACTCACTCAAATGATAACACTAATTAAAAGCAATACTCTACAAATAAAGAGCTGGACAATCCCTTACAGTTTCTCTCACAGTTTTGGCTGAGGAAAGACCAACAACAGAGACTGAGAATTAAAAATACATATTTTTCAACTACAAAAGAGGAAAAGAAAAATACTTGGTTTTTGGCCAGAGAAGAATAACCACCATCAATTAAAGAGATAACATTTTGAATCTGCACATGCTCTGAAACCAGCCAATCAACAATGTCCTAGCTTCTTAAAAGTTAGTAAATGTATGATAGCCTCAAACTTCTGAAGGCAGCTCATCAGTAACAATTCTAGACAATACTCAATCAGCCAGTGTTTCACCCCAATGACCATGCTTCTAATAGTCAACCAGTCAACAGCAGCCTTACTCCTGTAACTACACTAACACAGCAGAAAGTCCACTAAAAACATGCCAACTTCTGAAAATCTGCCAATCTCCAAACATCAGGCTTTCAAAACCTTAGAAAAGATCCATTCTGGCTTTGTAGTTGTACCTTACAAGTATGGCTGTCTTTCGCAGGCAAATGGGGAGTTAACCATTTAACCATCTGCACATGAAATGTCAAGTTTATTGATTGTTAGTTTTAAGACTTTGAATGATTCAACCACTGGTTACAGTTAGTTATGAGTTTGCACTTATGAGTAACAGATACGTTGTTTTGACTGTGAAATTATTAAATGAAATCAATTCCTGTAGGGATTTCTGTCATTTATTTGTATTTTGAATATTTGTATCCAAAATGAAGGGGCAAATTTTATGATAAATGTTCTGAACAATGGACATTTATTAAACAAAGAAAAAGAACTCTTGAAGCTCTTTGAGCAGAATTCATTTGTTGATTAAATATTGACAATGAGCCGGGCTCGGTGGCTCAGCCTGTAATCCCGCGCCTTTGGGAGGCTGAGGTGAGTGGATTGCCTGAACCCGCGGGTTCGAGACCCGCCTGGGCAGCGAGACCTCATCTCTACAATAAATCAAAAAATCAGCCGGGCGTGGTAGCGCATGCCTGTAATTCCGGCTACTCGGAAGGCTGAGGCGGAAGGATCGCCGGAGCCCAGCAGGTCGAGGCTGCGG
>NW_007258844.1:283365-295329 GCF_000164805.1 Carlito syrichta
ACAAAAAAAAAAAAAAAAAAAAAATATTGACAATGATAAAAAATCAGACATAAACCAGCATATCCCAGCTAAGATCTTCAAGTAGTCCCAAAGAAAGTGATGACTTTTTTTTAATAAAGATAAATTCATAGAAAGAAGGCAAGGTGAAATGGTCTTCCACACTGGATACTTATATCAGTCTTTCAGCCCAGATGCCTGAATGTACCACTACTAAAAGTATTTTCTGATCTTAAAGTAGAAAAAAAAAGTTTAAGAGCTCAGATGAAAACTACTTTAATTAAATAAAAAGAAACACTAAATCCATTTACTATTACAGATATTATCAAAGGAAACACCTTTTTGCAGTATAACCACAACTGCAGGTAGTCATAATGCAGAAAAACGTTTCCCTTGATTCACACAATATTTCTCCTACAAATAAAGTCTTGTTTATAAGATGGCATTTGAGAAACAATAGAAATTGTTTGCCAGGACTCTCTTCTTATTAACAGTTAATGAGAAAAATGTGTTGTTTCTGACTGGAGGCAATACAAATATAAATTTGTTGAACATTTGCTTAAGGGTAAAATAGTATTTATTTGAAGTTGAGGCAAAGCAAGAATGACTCCATGGAAAGTTTTGGCTATCTTGTCCACATTATAATAACGTTCTTTTCTATTGAATTTGAAGTAATTATAATAAAATGACTCTCTTACTTCAGTGTATATTCTGTTTAAACTGAAGGATTAGGACATTTTTATGATTACAAGGGCATTCAATGCTCTTTAATTTTCTCACACTTAAATCCTGGTGGCTCTCCTTAACAAACGCTGTTAAGAAAATTATCAATTTATTTTAATCTCTCAAATCACATTTCAGTTCTGAAGAAAAGCCCCCCAAAATTATTATTGACAGTTTAAATAATCCACTAAGTGAAGCCTAGAATATCTTTTTTTGGCAATAGAATTATGTGAATTAAAAGAGCAAACATTTTGGTCCTCATGCTCAGGGAGGTGAGATTGACAGTAGCCGAAATCTACCTGGGGAAGGTCGGCACACCTCATCAACAAGGGTAACTGCACAATGAATATCTGTATACCTAACCCTGAATTCTACACCACAATTTTAAAATTAAAAAAATTTAAAAGCTGAATAAATAAATAAAAATAAAAGAGCAAACAGTCATTGACATACTCCCTTATTTAAAGAAACTTGCTGAATGTGTTAAAAAAAAAAGAATGTTTGCATAATGTGTACTTTTGAGTGTCAAAGTAAGTGAACTAACTCAGAAAGAGAACTAACTCAGGAAGAGAAAACCAAACACTGCATGTTCTTATCTATTAGTGGTAGCTAAACTAAGAATATGCAAAGACACAGAGAATGGTATAACAGGCATTAGAGGAAGGGGCAGAGGATCAAAAAAGTCACCTATTGGGTACAATGTGCACAGGTGGGGGTGATAGGAACACATCAGAGAAACAACATCATTTACAAACAGGAAACTAAACTGTGATTTGAAGTGTATAATTGTTGAGGTGCTTTTCATAACTATCCGGCTCAGCCTGTAATCCCGAGCCTTTGGGAGGCTGAGGTGAGTGGATTGCCTGAGCCCGCAGGTTCAAGACCCGCCTGGACCACTTGGCGAGACCTCATCTCTACAATAAACCAAAATGAGTCGGGCGTGGTAGTGCGTGCCTGTAGTTCCAGCTACTTGGAAGGCTGAGGCGGAAGGATCACCGGAGCCCAGCAGGTTGAGGCTGCGGTGGCCGGGAGCAGCCACTGCACTCCAATCTGGGTGACAGAGTGAGACTCCAACTAAAAAAAAAAAAAGGATTTCATCTCTGGAAGAATTCAATTCTTATTTATGGATGTTAGTAAATCCAGCATGAGAACAAGTGAAAACACCATGTGTCATGTTGAAGAAGAATGGAATAAAAATTGGTAAAATTTTCATTTTGTTAGTGAACAATCTTTCAAAAAGTTGCTGATCAAGATATGCAACATAGTTCTGAAGAATGGAAAAGAAACTTGTGACATGAAAAATAGTTACATGTGCTTCAACAAATCAAATTTGAAAATCAAGGATCAGAGATGTTAAATTTACCCCAGTATATGTTTTATGTACACTAACATATAATGCTAATGTTGAGTGCATTTTCTCATGAATGAATGAATGTTTAATAAATCAAAGAGTAGCTGGACACAGTGACTCATGTCTGTAAGCACAGCACTTTGGGAGGCTGAGATGAGAGGATCGCTTGAGCTCAGGAGTTTCAAACCAGCCTGGGCAGCATAACCAGACTCTATCTTTACAGAAAATCAAAAAAAATTAGCCAGCCATGGTGGCCGATGGCTGTAGTCCCAGCTATTTGGGAGGCTGAGGTGGCAGGATCACCTAAACCCAGGAGTTTGGGGCTTCAGTGAGCCAGGATCATGCACTTCAACCTGGACAACAGACTGAGATTCTGACTCAAAATCAATCAGTCAAAGATCAAAGTAAGTTAGATGCGACTATGGTATAAGCTATATTACAATGTAAATGGAACTTAGATTGTAACTACAAGGACTTTAATTAGCAAATCATGCAAAAATGAGGAACTATTAAATAGAGCTAAAATTGTACTAAAACATAAAGAAGTATGTAATGTAGTATTTATAATTTATTCCAGATAAAAAACAAAATTTTTAAAAATAATTTTATCCCAATGTAATGTATCTTATTAGAAGCTGGGCATCTGAAAATTTATTTTCTAAATCTGGCAAGCCGTATTGCCACAATTGACAACACGTCAGTGCCATACACCAATAAAGTATTTTGTCATGAATTGTGAATTTGCAGGTCAGTTGGACGGTACTGCTGATTTGGGCAGGATTGGTGAGTCTTGCCTGTTCCTTCCAGGTGAGTTGCTGGGAAGGCAAGGGGCTGGCTGTGCAGGAATGGCCATTTGCTAATTAGTTATTGGAAGTATGGAGGAGACCGGGCTGCATAACTAATACTATTCTGTAGGATAGCCTTGGCTCATTCTCATAGCAGCTGAGAATCTTTCAAAGAGTAACAGTGAAAGCACCTGAGTCTCTTTACTGGTACACTATCAATTCCATTGCCTTCTATTAGCCAAGGCAAGTCCCAAATTTAATCCAAACTCAAGAGATAAGGATGTAGACTTGACCCCTTGAAGTTACTGAGTCACACTACAAAGGGCATAAGAAGAGGTGAAGAATTGTACTCATCTTTAAAAATCAATCTAGCACACAGGGATTTATGTAATTTAGTTCTAAAAGCTTCCCCGCCCCCTTGATAAGTCAGTTTATTTTAGGATTGTAAAATGTTCTTGATTAAAAGATAAATTTGATATAAATTAATGCTTAAGAAAATCAACTTGGCTATTAATCACTCAATTGGAGCAAATTTCGTAATAAGTATATTTTATAGTACTAATTTCACTTGTTAAAGTCTGTATAACATCAGTATTTCAACCAAAATTAATATGATTTGAGCTTAGCACATTTTTTTCTTTTGATTTTTAGCGATTATTCCTACACAATCATTTTCAATCTAGACTAATGAATTCATTTAATCTTGTGTTCCCCTCATGGGTCTTCCTTTACAGCTTCCATGGAAGTTTCTCCATTTAAAAATGGTAAATAAAGTCGGGCTCGGTGGCTCAGCCTGTAATCCCACGCCTTTGGGAGGCTGAGATGAGTTGACTGCCTGAGCCCGAGAGTTCGAGACCCGCCTGGGCAGCGAGACCTCATCTCTACAATAAATCAAAGAATCAGCCGGGCGTGGTAACGCATGCCTGTAATTCCGGCTACTTAGAAGGCTGAGGCGGAAGGATCAGCGGAGCCCAGCAGGTCGAGAGTGCGGTGGCCCGGGAGCGGCCACTGCACTCCAGTCTGGGTGACGGAGCGAGACTCCACCTCAAAACAAACAAACAAACAAAACAAATGGGGTAAATAGTAGAAATAATATCTTATTGATAAAATGTCCATGTTATTATTATTATTATTATTTTGAGTCTGAGTCTCACTCTGTTGTCCAGGTTGTAGTGCAGTGGCAGCTTCAACCTGCTGGACTCAGGTGATCTTTCAGCCTCAACATTCCAAGTAGCTGGAACTACAGGCACCCGCCACCACACTCAGCTATTTTTAAAAATTTATTGTGGAGATGAGGTCTTGACAAGTTGCCCAGGCTGTTCTTGAACTCCTGGGCTCAGACAATCATCTTGCCTCCACCTCCCAAAGTGCTGGGGTTAATAAGCATGAGCCACCGCTCCCAGCAAAATGTCCATGTTATCACTCAGATTTTTTCCTGTGGCTCTAGATATCGTAGCTTGGTAAAGAAAGCATACAAAGATTGCAATAAATAGTATCCTTAGTCAAATTATGTAATCACTGGACAGTCAGTATGCAGAGCATGGAGTAGAACATCTGTATTTGCCTCTCTAGTGCCAGGAGAAATGTTTAGATGTTGTAGCTTAAAAACATTTGATTGAATGTTGTTCACATGTACAAAATAAATTAATATCAGAAGCTGTAAGGGAAAATAAAAGTATTTCCAATATTAGTAAGACAAGAAAAAGAAAGTTATAAGCTTGTAATTGCATCTTCCTTTAAGTCACGATCTTTGGTATGTTTCCAATATTTCATACTTTCTTCTGACTTGTTTGTATTTCCTTCCATGATTAAGCACAATATCAATAGGATTAAGTCCCATAATCATCAGGAGGGACAAAAAGTTTGCAACTTCTGATGCACTTAATGAGCAATTAAGTATTAATCATCAGCTATTATTCCGCATACATAAAATTTGTGCAAATTCTATTTCAATGAGTAGTATCAGCACTTTAATATGTTTTGCATTGTACCTTTGGTATAATAAAACAAGTAAAATGTAAAAAAAATCATATTCAACCATTGAACAACCAAATACTTAAATACTGTTGAGGAGATGATCCTGAGGAATGAACTGTTGCCATCACGGTGTGATGAAACCTATAACAAGTCAGTTAATGTGTAGACTACATGTTACTCAAAAGTCAACCATATGACAGTTGAAATTTGTGTATAATAATAGTGTGGTTGGTCGTCCCCTCCAAATCTCATGTTGAAATATGATCCCTAATGTTGGAGGCAGGACCTAGTGTGAGGTGATTGGATGATGAAGGTGGCTCCCTCTTGAATGGATTGGTGCCATTCTCACAGTGATAATTGAGTTCTACTCCTATTTGTTGTCCGGATGACTGATTGTTTACATGAGCCTGGTGCCATCTCTCCCCCTTGCATTGGGACTGTTGCCATGTGAAATGCTTGCTCCCCCTTTGCCTTCCACCATAATTGAAAGCTTCCTGAGGCTTCTCCGGAAGCAGATGCTGGTGCCATGCAGAACCATAAGCCAAAATAAACCTTTGCCTTTATAAATTACTCAGTCTCAGGTATTTATTTATAACAATGCAAAAGTGACTGATATGTAGTGTATAATTTAATAAACTGATATTTTTTATTTAATTAAAAATGGTTATTATCTTTAATATGAATCAGAATCACTGGAGGGCCTGTTAAAAAATCTGTGGACCTTACTCCAGAAATTTTGATTTAGTACGTCCGGTGTGGGACTTGAAAACTAGAATTTTTAACTAGTTCCAGGTAATGATGGTCCTGCAGGCCTAGGGATCAAACTTTGAGAATTTCTGACTTAAGAGGGACTGAAAAAAATTGCTTAAAATGATATTTGTTATTCTTGAGCATTCAGTCTATCTCTTTTTCTGATACATTATTCTATTTTCTTGGCAGCTTAAGAAAACTGACTGTATGAATGTGAAAATAGATGCTACTATTAAAGATTACAGAAGAGAAGATTTTAGCTTCTTCCATATAAAAATTTGACATTCCAAACTTAAGTAATTCTTACTTGACAGTTTCAGATATATGACAGTATCTTTTGAACTTCTTTATTAAAAGTTTAAGTTAAAATTGATATTAGATTGTATCTCTAATTAATGAACTCCATTAAAAAAAGAATGAGAGAGATTTGTGACCACAACTGTTGCATATGTAAACCTGTTCATACCAGGTGTTCTCATTGTTCAATTTGGGAAGATAGTTTTGCCATATCTTTTGTACACACAGCACAGGAACATAAAGATTGTGAATACTGAACTCTTCTTTGGCATTTTAGCACTTGATTCATTCACTCTGTGACTTGGGGGACAGAAATCGTTCATGCTTACTCAATTTTGTGTCACCATGTGCAAAAATTGGTGACATCTTTTCTGTGACCCATCATTCAAGGATTTTCGTCATTTATTACATCTCACTAGTTTGTAGGTTATTAGAACACAGAGCTTGCTTAACTCTGAAAACCACAAATTTATGTAGCAGAGTTATGTTTCTCTAAAATGTATATTAAAAATCGGTAATTTTTCTTGTAGTTTATGATTTCTTCAGCAAGAATGTTCTACATTTTTTGTGCGTGAGACCAACTAAAGAGCAGAAGCAGAAGAAGGCTCCTGGTTCTCTCCTGTATCAAAGTTTGATTGTTTTCTCAGTAAACATATCCAATTAAAAATGTAATTCAGTTTATTCCATAAATACATACAAAAGTTACATTGATTTAATATCTATTCCCATAGAGAAGTGGTTTGTTAGGTGTCTGGAGAAAGGTCACTTATAGAATTGTTTCATCCAAGTTTTTCCTTCTCTTATTTTCTTAAAAAAAAAAAATTAGGGGAAAGTAAAGTATAGCAAGGGAGTTGGCCTAGTTGCTACAGGCTCTACCACCAGTGAATATTTTATCTACAGAGCTCTTGCCAAGTCTCCTACTGACAAAGGAGCCCTGAAATATGAACCTTTAAATCAATTCATCAGAAAACAAATATTGCATATAAATTAGTTTGAGGAAAAGAAAATAATACATATTATTTAACTTCCATAGTTATTTTGAAACAAAACAAACCTTTCCTACCTCTTCCAAATTAAGTGGTGAGCATACATAATTAGCTACATTTTAGGCCTTAATATTGAATTTATATATTTAGAGTAGTTTGAATTAAATCTGTATTTCTCAAGTTTTCTAAGTTTATATTTTGTAATTTTACAATTACATTTTAGGCCTGGCATAGCAGCTCACATCTGTAAAACCAGCACTCTGGGGGTTTGAGGCAAGAGGATTGCTTGAGCCCAGAAGTTTGAGATCAGCCTAGACAACATAAAGACCTCATCTCTACAAAAATTTAAAAAAAAAAAAAAAAAAAAAGCCAGGCATGGTGATGCACACTTGCAGTCCCAAGCTACTTGGGAGGCTGAGGCCAAAGAATCGACTGAGTCCAGAAGGTTGAGACTACTGTGAGCCATGATCATGCCACTGCCCTCCAGACTGGGTGACAGAGTGAGACCCTGACTCAAAAAAAATAACATTTTAAAGACTATGTATTTAATTTCCAGAAGCTTTTGATTAAGACAAAAGAAAAGTTTTAATGTCAGTGTATTACACTAGGGGGACACAAAAATATATAATTAAAAATGGATTTTTCAAGAGCTATGGACATATAAGGCTTATAGTTTAAGCCTTTTTGAGCTTTTTTTTTTTTTTTTAGTTTTTAAGTTTATAATAAAGGAAACATTTTTTAAATACTTCAAGTGGCAGAAAACCCAAATCTACAGAACAATTATCATTAAGATAATATCAGGTATGAAGATTTCACCCTCTCTGAATGCAGGGAGCTATAGTAATATTTTATAATCACTAACATTTATGCAGTGGGCACTACATTTTAGGGAATATTCTAAAAGTGTTTTTACATGTATTCGTTTTTCACAATCTTGGGTATAAGTGACTGTTTTTTAAAATGAGAAAACTAAAGTACACAAAGGTTAATTGGCTGAAGATGATGTAAGTATAGATTACATTATTTTATTTGTTGCCATTGAAACCCATAGTGTCCTATGTATGGTAAACATGGTGACCTGCAGTCCAGATTCCCCCACCCCCAAAGAAAAACCTATAGGCCCAGCTGCTAGAAAAGCATTGGCTGGGCTGACAGCCTTCAGGTACTTGCAAGGATCACCTCAGTGCAGAGCACTCCCTAGGGTCGTTTCCATCAAATGGCTGATGGAAGCAGAGTAGAAAGACTGGACCAGTCCATCCAAGATGGGTCAACTCTGGCTGGTCATATGAGCTCCAGGGGCAATCAACAGGCTTACATTATGCCTTGACTAGTCCCTTTACCCTATCCGGCTTCTCTTTCCTCCCACGGATATTAATTCTAATAATAATTCCTAATAATATTTTGCATATTGAACTCCATTGCAGTATCTGCTTCCCAGAGAACTCACCCTAGCACAATATTCCTGCATAATAACTAAACATATCTGTGTCTATGATATACATTTCTAATTACTTTATATGATGTTTCAATAAGCATCCATATATATTTATAGATATTGGTGAAAATTTCATATTCAAATGTTTTTTTTTTATTAGATGGCTAATTTTGCTTGAGTTTAGTAGTTCATTTCCTGTCCTAAAGGCTAAATATCATAACTTGACTTTAAAAAGTCACCATAGCTTTTTAATTGTAAACCTCCATGCTGACTCTAATAGTAAGTCTTTTAAAATTCATAGTTTCTTTAAAACCACACTGAGGTACCACCTAACTCCAGTCAGAAAGGCCATCATCAATATCTCAAAAAACAACAGATGCTGGAGAGGATACAGGCAAAAGAGAACAATTCTACACTGTTGGTGGAAGTGTAAACTAGCAGAACTCCTGTGGAAAACAGTTTGGCGATTCCTAAAAGTTCTAAAAATTAACTTTCCATGTGACTTCATAATCCCCTTACTGGGAATATACCCGAGGAACTCAAATCACTCTATGAAAAAGATACCTGCACACACATGTTTATTGCATCATTCACAATAGCAAAAACATGGAACCAACCATGCTGCCCATCAAAAAAGGATTGGATCTTTAAAAATGTGGTACATATACACAACGGAATATTACGCAGGCATAAAGAAGAACAAAATTATGAGATTTGCAGCAACTTGGATGGACTTAGAGTCTATAACACTGAGTGATCTATCACAGAAACAAAGAACTGAGTATCACATATTCTCACTAATAAGTGGACCTTGAACAATTATCATAATACTATAAGAAAGGGATTGGTAGTAGTGGGAAACTACCAGGGGAAAGGGGGCACACTTCATCAACAAGGGTACTCGCATAATAAATATCTGTACACCTAACCCTGAATTGTACCCCACATCTTTAAAATATTTTATTTCATTTTTTATTTTAAAGATGTGGGGTACAATTCAGGGTTAGATGTACAGATATTTAAAAGTGTTATAAATATTTAAAAATAGAAAAAAATTCATAATTTCAAGCTCCTAAACTCTTGACTTATAAATTCTTTCCATATGTTTCACTTTTTTGTAAATCTTTTCTGCCATATAGATATCAGAATTATTTTTAATCAACATTAAAGATGTTTTGAAATTTCTCTCCAGCAAAATAACAGTGAAATATACTTTTTTGTTTTTTTAAATAAATGAAACAGTATAAGATATTTAATTTAAAATTTTCCTATTAGATTGAAAAAGTGCAGGTTATTGAAGGGTCAGTCACCCAATACAAAAATCATTCTTCTATATACTTTGTTACTTTTCAAATATTTTATTTCTCTGAAAAGGCTCTGCTTTATGGTGAACTAAAAGAGGAGTAAAGGCATAGGAAATAAGAATTCAAGCTACAGAAAGAAGTTCATCTCTCTGATAAGGCTTTGGTGGAAGGATATAGTAAAATCCAAACAACAAGTCAAAATTAATATTTGAGATAGCTCAATTTGTTTTTCATACACATGATATATCACCATAATTAGGACAAATATCCCATTTAAGGTTATATAAATATTTATTTTTATATTTTCTGTCTTGAAAGGACCACTTTTAGAAAAAGAAGTAAAAATCAAGACCTTTTACCATCAGTTAGTAGCAGAGACAAGAACTTAAACCCTTATCTTGGTTCTTGACTCAATGTTCTACCGTTATCCAATCATTGTTTCATAGACTACCTAGTTAAGGTTCTCCAATTTATCTTCTGTACAGAAGAAACAATAGTTAAGCAGATTTTCTAAAACTATTTTTAGCAGATATCCTTAAAAGGAATGATCTGCATTTCTACATCAAAGATATCACCAAAAATGTAAACCTTGGTAAAATTAGTTTTAATCTGTGTTGTGGATAGAATAATGTCCCCTTTCCCATATGTAAATGTCCTAATCCCCAGAATCTGTGAATATGTTACTTTACATGACAAAAAGGATTTTGCACATGTGATTAAGTTAAGGATTTTGGTGAAGAAGTTAGCCTGGATTATTCAGGCAGAACTAGTGTAAATCACAGAGGCCCTTATAAAAAGAAAGCACATTTTAGTGGAGAGAAAGTTTATTTTAGTTCTAGAAGACGCATTTTAGACTTGTGACTATAAAACTGTAAGATAATGAATTTTTATTAATTTTCAGTAATTAAGTTATATTAGTTATATAGCAACAGGAAGCTAATACTCCACTTAACTCTCTGATATACTATTCAGGTGTATGAAATCATTTCTATTATGCTTTGTATAGAGATAAATATTTTTCACAACTCCACAAAATTTGGAGCTAATGTTTCCTACTTATACGATAGTGTGAGAAAGTAAATCTTGAATATGCAACAAAAGTTACTCAGATTTTTCATGAGCATACATAGCTCTCAACTGCATTCACCTACCATCATTTGGAAAACCATTTACCAATATTTAGAGGAGAATGCTTCTGTCATCTAAAATTTGCTAAAGTAGTTTTCTTTTAATTTTTAATTTTAAATATGTGGAGTATTCAAGATTAGGTATACAAGTGGTCATTGTACAGGTAAAGTTTGGGCCTCTTTTGGTCCCCACTTTGCCTGGTTTGAAATCAGGTACCCTTTTTGATATTGTGTCCTGCCTCCCCCCACCAACCCTGGTGGTATCCCACTACTGCCAATCCCTTTCTTATAGTATTATGGTAAATGTTCAGGGTCTGCTTATGAGTGAGGACATGTGGTACTTGGTTCTTTGTTTCTGTGGTAGATCACTGAGTATGATAGACGCTAAATCCATCCGAGTTGCTGTGAGCTAAAGAAGTTTAGATGAGGACGTTGTGTGGTGGATGCTGTAATGTGTCCCTGGGTCCTCCTTCTAAGAGGGACTTGTCACACTAGTTTCTGGGGATGGTGACAAGAAGTCTTCAACTGCCAGCCCCTCAGGGATTCTTCCCTTCCTTTTCAAAGATGTTGATCCCAAAGAGTCTTCCTTAATAAATATTCTGTATATTAAACTCTACCTCCTTAATCTGCTGCTTTTAGAATCCAAACTACAAGAGACAAGATTCTTTGAAATCTAGTTCTACTTCTGCTATTAAATATTCGTGAGCTCAAAAAAAAAAAAAAAATGAAATACCTCCGGCATTTTCCTAACCAGTAAAGTGAAAGACCTTCACAATGAGAACTACAAACCACTGCTCAAATAAATCCAAGAAGACACAAACAAATGGAAAAATATTCCATGCTCATAGATAGGAAGAATCAACATTGTTAAGATGTCCATCCAACCAATGGCAATCTACAGATTCAATGCAATCCTCGTTAAACTGCCAACATCATTCTTCTCAGACCTGGAAATGAAAATTCATAAATTCATATGGAAAGATAAATGACCATGAACAGTCAAAACAATCCTTAGCAAAAGAAACAAAGCAGGAGGTATCACACTTCCAGATTTCAAGCTTTACTATAAAGGTACAGTAATCAAAACAGCCTGGTATTGGTAAAAGAACAGGTATAAAGACCAATGAAACAGCATAGAGATTCAGGAAGCAAAGCCTCAATTTCTCAAGCAACTTTTTTTTTTTGAGTTGGAGTCTCACTCTGTCACCCAGACTGGAGTGCAGTGGCCACTC
>NW_007258844.1:295349-316463 GCF_000164805.1 Carlito syrichta
GCCTCGACCTGCTGGGCTCCGGCGATCCTTCCGCCTCAGCCTTCCGAGTAGCCGCAATTATAGGCGCAAGCTACCACGCCCGGCTAATTTTTTTATTTTATTGTAGAGACGAGGTCTCGCCTGCCCAAGCAGGTCTCAAACCCACGGGCTCAGGCAATCTACTCACCTTAGCCTCCCAAAGGCACAGGATTACAGGCTGAGCCACCAAGCCCGGCTTCTCAAGCAACTTATCTTTGACAAAACCTACAACAACAATCAATCACTGGGGAGAGAAGAACCTATTCAGTAAATGGTGCTGGGAAAACTGACTGATTACATTCAGAAGAATGAAACAGGACCCCTACCTATCACCATACACAAAAATTAACACTAAATGGAACAAAGACCTAAATGTAAAACCTCAAACTATAAGAATTTTAGAAAACCTTGGAGACATCCTTGTGAAAATTGGAACTGGCAACCAATTCCTGATCAGAACCCTAAGTGCCCATACCAAAAGAAATAAGTTAGACAAGTGGGACCTCAACAAACTGATGAGCTTCTGCAAAGCAAAAGAAACCATCAAGAGAGCAGGGAGACAGCCCACAGATGGGGAAAAAATATTTGCCTAACATCTAGGATCTTCAAGGAACTCAAACGCACCAAAAAGAAAAAAACAAACAGCCCCATTAAAAAGTGGGCAAAAGACATAAATAGACTCTTCCCAAAAGAAGATATACAGGCAGCCAACAGACACATGAAAAAATGCTCAGCCTCATTCATCATCAGAAAAATGTAAATCAAAACCACATTGAGATACCATCTAATCCCAGTAATAATGGCCATCATTAATAAAACAAACAACAGATGCTGACAAGAATGTGGAGAAATAGGAAAGTTTCTACACTGCTGGTGGGAATGCAAGCTAGTGCAACCTCTTTGGAAGACAATTTCTGAAAGAACTAGAAATTGACCTTCCATATGACCCAGCAATTCCACTTTTGGGAATATACCCAAAGGAATTCAAACCATTCTAACAAAAAGATACCTGCACATGCATGTCTGTCGGAACTCTATTCACAACAGCAAAAACATGGAATCCACCATGCTGCCCATCGAAGCAGGAGTAGATTAAAAAGTGTGGTACATATACACAATGGAATATTATGCGGCCATATAGAAGGACAAACATATGAATTTCATAGCAACTTGGATGGCTTTAGAGTATATAATACTTAGTGATCTATCACAGAAACAAAGAACAGGGTACCATATGTTCTCACTCATAAGCAGACCTTGAACAATTATCATAATACTTTAAGAAAGGGATTAGCAGTAGTGAAAAACTACCAGGGAAGTTGGGGTGGGATTAACAGTTGATGGAAACTGCTAGGGGAGGGAGGGGCACACCTCATCAACAAGGGTACCTGCATAATGAGCATTTGTATACCTAACCCTGAATTATACCCCACATCTTTAAAATAAAATTTTTTAAAAATTGTGAGCTGAAGAGCTAGTCAACCTTCCTGCCCTTTAGTTGATACATCTATAAGATGAAAAACAAAAAACAAAAACTCTCTAATTCTTCTCTCATTCTACTCTCACATGAATAATACTTTTAAAAAATACACTTTTGTTCTTTTAATGCAGTTAATCCCAGTTCCTCTCTCTGCTAGACCATACTCATAATTTGCTTCTATTTTAGTAAACATCTAGGATACACATCTTGGCATTCCCCTTAGTTTCCACAATTATTATTCAGTTTTTCCCACTCTAAACCTCTTTCTTGGTCACCTGGAACCTACTGCTACTATTTAATCTCTGACCTTCCTTCAAAAGTCTTATAACACTTCCTTTAATATCTAAGTCATGGGACACTTTTACATACACAGTTACATATATCATCTTTAAAGAAAGTCAGCATCCGTGCTTATCTCTGCCAGAGACAGGTTCTGGGTTTATTGGGTGAATAAGTCACTGGCTCCAGGGAGGGTTGTGAATGTTTCGTTTTTCCCTTGCCTTGATTCAGACTGAAAGTCCCTGCCAAGGCTTATGTTTCTCTGCTATAGAATCAGACATTCTTAAATAAAAGTCCTGAAAATTAAAAATAGTTTAGGGAAAAGCACCACATTAATCACATCCAAAATTTAAAAAAAAGTTAATTTTAGAGCAGCTAAGAAGACCAGCCATAATAATTGCAGGAAAAAAAAAAAGAAAAGAAATGAAAGCTTGATTTCTTAAAATAACTTATTCTTTTCTTTTTTATCCAATGCATGCATGAAAAGTAAGAGAAAAAGAACTATCTCTTTTTCAGTCTCATCTAAAATAATTTCTAAAACTAATGCTGTGTAAAATCTAGGGTATTATAAATTTGCTTGAACAATAATTCTTTAAGCTGCATTTAAACACACTGAAATGCACTAATACTTCTGTTTTAGTAAACAAAAAGAAAATTATATTCTGAACAATAGAAAGTAATGGTAAATATTGATATAGTTTTAATAAGTCATATTTTTGCAAAATATTCACATTTCCCTAATTCTGTTTTTTCTATTTCATTACATATGTATACTTGTGGAAATATGTAGATGTATTATATGAATAAGTTGCATTCAAAATGACTGTGTGCTATGGACTGAATTTTGTTCCTCCCCAAATTCATATGTTGAAAGATGAAATCCTAACCCCCAAAGAAATGAAATTTGAAGATCAGGCCTTTGGGAGGTAATTAGGTATGAAGGTGGGGCACTCATGATGTGATTAGTGGTCTAATAGGAAGAGACTAGAGACATCTTTCTTTCTCTCTTTTCAGTAGTAACAATCTGCAAACCAGGATGAAACACTTCACCAGACACTGAATCTTCCAGCATCTTGATTTTGGATGTCCTAGCTGCCAGACCCATGAGAAATAAACATCTGTTGTTTAAGTCACCCAGAATATGGTGTTTAGTTATAGTAGCCTAAGCTGACTAAGACACTGAAACTAAAATATATTTTATACTATGAGCTAATTCTAATCGCATGCACATAGATAATCTCTCCAGTTCATTAAAATTCTGTCAGTGTTCTTTTTTCTCATTAATTTAAGATTTCAAGATATATGTAAATTGTGTGCTTTTGTTGTTGTTGTTGTTAACATATCTTGGCCGAAAGAAAGTTTATTTTTTGTTATGTTCAAATTCTATGGATTACTTAGTACATAATTTTCTAGCATGTAATCTTTAGATTATAATATAAACTTAAAGTATACTTATAATGGTCGATCATTCAATATAAGCAACATCAATGAATATGTCTTCATATGGTCAATATTCAATTAAATGTTATATGGAAATATTAACACTCTAGTCCAATGAATTAACTTATGAATGGAAATAATAATTATAAACTACTGTTTTTTGCTATTTACAAAGGACACACTTCATTTTAGATTGGTTTTTAATGAAAACAAAATAGAAGTTTTCCAGCACCAGGTTATAAATAAATGTGTGATAATTGCATCTTTGTTAGTAAAAGGAAAGAGAAAAAGAGGAAAACATATCTATCTCCTTCACTCTCTTCTGTAAAAGTTATGATACAGTTAAAACCCCCCAAAAGCACAAGAAAACAAGAGAGGAAATTATAGCAGCAAAATATTGAAATCTGGAAAGCATACATGTGAGGAACAACTGCCCCAGCAGACCAGAGAAAAGTAAATCTAAAGTGAGCAGTTGGAGACACATGGCAGAAACTTCCAAGGCTCCAACCTTTCAGGAGTCTAGTGCCTCTCAAAAGTGGACATGCAGGTGAGAGAAAAATGAAAGTTTTACAAGATATCTTCAAATGAAGAGTTCCCAGCTCACTTACCTAATCCAGTATACTTAGGGTGGTTGGTTAGACTTTTGTGAAATGTCTGGAAACTAACACATATTAATTTTGATGTCTGACCAATTAAATGTACAGCATTTGAAATTTGTACATTATGAAAAGATTTATCCATAGTCCATTTCTGTATAATAGCACCAGGTAAGTCTTGCTTATAAGCCACTTCATTGTTGCCTGCAACTATTATATTATAGGTACTTTTTTTTTCCAGTTTAGGGCTTTGTCTATTGTCTACACACTCAGACAACTCCCTCTCCACCACACTAACAGAAGACTGAAAATTTACTCTCTGGAAAGCTAAGCCAGAGGGTCTTTTGACTTAAGATCTATGGGCAAAGATGAATATGAGATACCAAAATGAATTCAGGAAGTTTAAGATAAAATTGGCGTTAACTGCTGAGACCCTTTCAGCCTCATCCCCCACTTGGAACAGCTGTGTTCAGACCTACATTCCCTTAAAAAGTTCATTCTGGTAAAATGTCTTCAGAAAAGAGAGTTATATACTATGACATTTGAAAATACCCAGTAAAACAGCTGGGAGCCATTCTGCAATAGATGATAAAAATAGCCACATAGTCTTCTCTTCCTTGCATCTTGCAGAATGATATATCAGATTTTTCCATTAAGTGTGGGGACAATTTCTCCACCCTTTGCATCTGGGTTTGCTATGTGGCTTGCTTTGTCTAAAGGAAAATTCACAAAATAACATAAAACTGATGCTTAAAATCCACTTGTGCATTGAGGCTTTCTTTATTGCTGTACTTGGACTCGTAAGACCATCATATAAGCAAGCCCAATCCAGCCCACTGGATGACAAGAGGAGAAAAGCAAAGATACCTTAGCCAACAACCTGCCAACCACCACATATGAGATTCTAGGTCATCTAGCCACAGCCAACATGGCAGTTGATCACAAGCATGAGCCAATCCAAACTCCACTTGAACCACAGAATCATGAATTAAATAAATAATTGCTTTAAGATACTGGTCTTGAAGTTGATTTGTTACGCAGCTACAATTAATTCATACATTAGCTGACCAATCTACTTTAATACCCAGTATGAATTGAGATCTATTCTCGAACATGGAATTTCCTATCAGCCTTACACAATCTAATTATTAACCAGCAAAAAAGTCAAGTATAATCTTGAGTTACATATGAGAAAAAACTTAATTTGATTACTGAGAACAAAACTATTTTTAAAAATTAAAAGTAATAGAAGTAAACACATGCAATAAAGAAAAAAGAGCAAAACATCATAAAAACTTAGCTAATGTGTTTGGAGAAATGAGAGATGTTTCACTATGTAAAAAAAAGATAAAATTATAAAAATGGAAACTTTATGAACCAAAATGTACTATTGGAAATTAAAAATATGATAGCAGAAATAAAAAGTTATGTAGAAATGTTGTAATATACAATTTTTAAAGTCCGCTAGAAAAAATAAGTCAAAGAGAAAGAATATAAAAGAAAAAAGAGGATAAGAAATTCTTAAATTCAGTTTAAGAATTTGAATCTGAATAATAAACATTTCAGAGAAAAATATAGAAAAAAATTATTGCCAGACTCGGTGGCTCAGCCTGTAATCCCGCGCTTTGGGAGGCCGAGGTGAGTGAATTGCCTAGAACCCGTGGGTTCAAGACCTGCCTGGGCAACTTGGCGAGACCTCATCACTACAATAAATCAAAAAAATTAGCCGGGCATGGTAGCCGGCGCCTGTAGTTCCAGCTACTTGGAGGGTTGGGGTGGAAGGATCGCCAGAGCCCAGCAGGTCGAGGCTGCAGTGGCAAGGAGCGGTCACTGCTCTCCAGTCTGGGCAACAGAGTGAGAGACTCCAACTCAAAAAAAAAAATTTTTTTTAAAGAAAAAAATTATCAAGGAGGTAATTCAAGATATATTTAGAAGTTAAGAACATACATTTCCATATTATGGTACAATAGTTTTTAAAATATCAACACACGCCATTGCCTTGCTAAGCTATGATGTAGCCGTATGCTCTTTAAACTATGGCCAGGCCATGTTTCCTGGCTTTGGTCCCTTTCCCTTAGATTCCCTTAGGGGGGTGAATCTTCTTTTTCTCTCTCTCTAATTTACTTTTATTTATTTATTATTTATTTATTTATTTATTTATTTATTTATTTATTTATTTATTTATTTATTTATTTATTTTTAGTTGGAGTCTCACTCGGTCGCCGGGACCGGAGTGCAGTGGCCGCTCCCGGCCACCGCAGCCTCCACCTGCTGGGCTCCGGCGATCCTTCCGCCTCAGTCTTCCAAGTAGCTGGAACTACAGGCGCGCGCTACCACGCCCGGCTCATTTTTTTGATTTATTGTAGAGATGAGGTCTCGCTAAGTCGCCCAGGTGGGTCTCGAACCCTCGGGCTCAGGCAATTCCCTCACCTCAGCTAAACTACATTAAAAAAAAAAAAAAAAATCCCAAAGTGCTGGCATTACAGGTGTGAGCCACTGTGCCCAGCTAAAAAAAAAAATTAAAAAAAAACAACTATATTTTCTGATCTAAAAAATATATATCAATACACAGCACCACAGCACGTGATTTTGAAGGTTTATAACTCTAGAAACAAAGACAATATCCTAAAAGCTTACAAGAAGATAATAAGGAAAAAAAAGTCTATACGAAAAGAATCTGGAGTAAGAATGTTATAGGACTGCTAAACAAGTAACTTTTTAACTGTTTTTTAAAAAATATCAACTTTGGTAAACAGTGGAGCTTTTTAGTTTACTGGAAATAAAAAACTAAAAATTGTTGAAAGTTGAAAAGCACAGAAAAGAAATAATTCTCAACTAGAATTATATACCTAGCCAAATTAGCTTTCAAGTGTAAGAGTAAACTCATGACACTCTCAGGCATGCAAGATTTTAAAGTGTTGACTGTTCATGCACTTTTCTTATGAAGTTATTGGAGGAGATATTTACTCCAAAGAGAAGATAAAACATGAAAAAGACACAGATTCCAGGAAACATGGATTCATCACAGGATGATGGAAGCAACCAGCAGGCCTCCAGAGCAGGCAGGCAAAACTGGGTGGGAGGAATGAGAGCTCAAAGACCAGCGTCAAGCAAGAAAAAGGTAGACTATCAGGTGCATTTGGAACATGTGAAGGGGTGTGAAAAAGAACTTTCACGTTCAGTCTGTGCATTCAAGTGTTATGAAGTTGAACAACTAAAGTACCTGAGTTTAAAAATGTTTTTTTGTATGGAAAAATTGGTTTGTAAATGTGTTAAATGCACATTCTTAATAAAATGGTATCAAAAATATTATTTTGTTTTAAATATAAGCTGTTTCTACTGATTTAATAAGACTGAATTTTAATGACTATTCACATATTTCAAACTTATGGCAAAATTATAAGAGGGGAGAGTGTCTGTAGATTACCTATATTTAAAATTAGTCAAAAATGTATTTGATTCCTCAACAAAGCAAGGAGTTAATGAATACTTTAAAATGAATCATTCATACCACTATACCCCCAATAGCATTTTTTTTTTCAGAAAAGAAAAAAAAATGTAATGCTCGATAGACACTAAGATCATAGTTGTCAGCCAAGAGGCAGAATTCTGGGACAGCTTTTCAGACAAGATTGGTCTTGTTCAGGGTAAGATGGTCATGGTTGGAACAGTCTTTCAGAAACAGTGCAGCCCTGGGGACAGCCAGCTTTCCACTTTCATGCTCACAACTCCCAGCAATACAGTGCAATTTCCATGAAATCCTCTGATCCTAGGCTAGGACTGGAGCACACTGTTTCTAGAACAATTGTCTTACAAGTTTAATAATGCAATAATTTATTGGTTAATATATAATGAATCAGTGTTATAATTTATCTGTACTGTTAGTGTGTATCGCCTCCACATTTTACTGTGGAATTGATTTGTGTGTTCTAAGGACAACATAAGTTAATGATCGCATTTTAAAATTTACATAAATAAAGTTTGGTTTAATAGCACTTATACTCACCACTCTTGAGTCTGAGGTCTGACTCTGGCATCATAATTTGGAAACCCTGCAGAATAGCAAAGGCAGAGGGCAGATCACTTTGAGCAAAAGTGTTTTATGAACCTCACCTATTTCCTCATCTCCCTAGAAACCTCTCTGAGATTAGTCTTTGTGAATTGTGTTCCAGTATTAAGTTTTTTTAAATTTTACATGAAATTATGGCTGAAATAGTTCAGTTAATACTTCAAAGAGGTGTCTAGTTAGAGAAGTAGTAAAAGTCTAACAACATATCACTTTAGATGAAAGTTATAAGTTGTTCTTAATTTTTAAAAAGGCCAGAGAACTGTTTTTACTTGTCTCATACACTAGTAAAAGTATGCAATAGTATTGACAATTCAAAAAATATCAAAGTTCTATTCAGCTATATTTAAGAATTCTTATACTGAGAGAAAATGGAGAATAATATAGCCAATCATAGTTAACCAAAATAGTCTGGTATGATTATGGCATCTAATTGAAGGAACATATTTTAATATATATTTTGCATATAAAATGTAGTATTAATTAATAATCATCAATATTTGAGTTTCAGATAAAATTCTATATAAAATTCATTGATAATTATTAAGTCAAAATTCATTATTCTTTTTTTTTTTTTTTTTTTGAGTTAGAGTCTCACTCTGTCGCCCAGACTGGAGTGCAGTGACCGCTCCCAGCCACCGCAGCCTCGACTTGCTGGTCTCTGGCGATCCTTCCGCCTCAGCCTTCCTAGTAGCCGGAATTACAGGCGCGCGCTACCACGCCCGGCTGACTTTTTGATTTATTGTAGAGATGAGGTCTCGCTGCCCAGGTGGGTCTCGAACCCGCGGGCTCAGGCAATCCACTCACCTCAGCCTCCCAAGGGCGCGGGATTACAGGCTGAGCCACTGAGCCCGGCTAAAATTCATTATTCTTATCTATAAAATATCAAAAAATAGCAAACCTGGTATTTTGACTCAACTTACTAGAACAGATCTTTTGTTCTGTTTCAGAATTTTCATAATATAATTCATGTCAGTTTAAGATTTTTGGAAGTACTCACCTTTCTAAGGGACCTATTCATTACATCAATTGAGAGACTAGTGAATTTTGTATATATTTATCTTTTTTTTTTTCTTTTTTATTGAGTCAGAGTCTCACTCTGTAGCCCAGGCTGGAGTGCAGTTTTAAGATCACAGCCACTTCAGCCTCGATCTGATGGGCTCAGATGATTCTTGCTCCTCAGCCTTCCAAGTAACTGGAACCAAAAACACACGCCACCATGCCTGGCTAATTTTTAAAATTTATTGTAGAGACAAAGTCTTACCAAGTTGACCAGGCTGGTCTCAAACTCCTGGGCTCAAGTAATCCTCTCGTCTCTGCCACCCAAAGTGCTGGAATTACAGGCGTGAGCCACCATGCCTGGTCACATATTTATCTTATGGCACATATATTATAATGGATGATGAACTTCTAAATCTGAACAAAATATTTACAGTAATGGGTACTATGCCCGGTACATTTTGATTTAGTAAAAGTATAACCATATTCTTACTTGGACCTTGCTATATTTGGGTGATAAAGATTTTCAGTTCATGGTTCATTCTCCTGTGAATTTTACTGACTGGCTGAGGATAGCAAAGCACATAAAGCTGCATGTGAATGCAACCTCTCTGAGAGAATCATCTAGAGTTCAATTAAAATCTGCAACAATAGCAAGGATTTACATTTAGGGTGGATGCTATTTTTTATACGGAATTTTTAAAAAGACAGTATGAGAATATAAGCAGTTAACTAGAGTATTGGCCAGTTCACTCACTGGTAAGTGACTCACTAGCCCGCACCAGTCACAAAGCATGCGTGATTTAAATATATGCCTCACCAAATTACACGGAAAATTACATGTACTTTTGTGTTCTTGCAAAAGGTCAAAACCACCAACGTAAATGTGAGAATACCTATGGTCTAATATATGATCAAGTATACCCTTTAGTTACAGGAATCAGAAGGGTCCAATATGGGTGTGACTAGTTATTTATTGTCCATAGAGGAGAGAAGGGTTGAGTAGTCTTGGGAAATATAGGCAGAGAGAGAAAATTTCAAGTAGATAAATTAGTACAGCATGAGATTAAAAACTGAAGTGAGACTAGCATGCTGGTAGAATAGTGAAGAAACTAATCTCATTCAAGTGGGAGGTAGATGTATGGAAAAATGGAAAATAAGGTCAGATAGCTAGAGAGAAACTATTTTTTTGCACAAGCAAACAAACAAACATTAATGTTAATTTGAGAAAGTCAATCTTGATGCATTAGACATAAGGAAACCACTGCTCATTTTCCAGAAAGGCACAATGATGTAAGCAAATTGTGTTTTAGAAAGAGTAAACTAATGTTGGGTGAGTGAAACAGACTAAAAATATTAAATTTTTACAGCAGTGATAATCATTAGAAAAGTCTTAAGTGACATTAAACTGTGGGCAATGGAAAATGAAGAGGATGTTATGACTCTAAAAACTACTTAAATTATATTAATGTCAAAACTTGAGGATATGAGGAGAGACAAAAGTGTCAAAAAAAATTTTGTTTTTAAGCCAGTTTGCTCAGCTATCATATTTTTCTGAATAAATTTGCAAATATCAACACATTTTACTTATATTCACAAATATTTTCGTCAAAACAACTATGTACCCTCATACCTTATTACTTTCAATGCTTTCACACGTATTAAGGAATTATATGTCTTAATTATTGTTGTTTTTGTTTATATATATTTACCATCACTTTTATTTTTGGCTGAAGGAGGGTAAATTTTTTAATTTAAAACACAAAACTTCATCCTCACAGAAAGTAATGTTAATATATAATATTAATGTAATGCTAAATGGTGTTCTTGCTTCAAAGTGTCAACTGTGAGAACAGGGAAGTCATTAGTCAGATGGCAGATATTAATAAAATTGATAGATTTAGGTTTTTGCTAAAAATGTGTTTTTGTGTGTGTGAGGGGACGGGGGACCCGCGTGTGCATGCGTGGATGTCCACATGCATGTTTGTGGTAGGGAGGAATGTTTGCTAAAACATCTGCTCAGCCACAACAAGAGTAACAAGAAATGAACAGGAAAGTAAGTTTCTTTTTTTTTTTAAAAAAGAAACTGTATGTCTGAAACCTCAGAATCCCTGAGTAACCTTTTGCTACTAGACTTTAGCACTCCTTCTTCAAGACAACTACTGTGAACCCAGCAGGATTTAAGACAAAGAAGAAATAGATAAATGACTTGGAAAATCTTAATCCATGTAACCAGAAGTGATAAATGACATTTTAAAAATGACTTTGTCTCAACATTCCTGCAGTTGAATGTCCATAATAATGAATGTGAACACATCAAGTGTCTTTCCCAGATAGGTCAATCTGTTGAAACATTTGCAAAATTCTAAAACCTTGCTTGGTTGAAATAATAAGAACCCTTGTGGCATACTGAGTAAATTATTCACCCATATGTGGTCTGTTATTTATATCCTCAAAAAAGAAGATTCCTCACAGGAGAATGTTAGTCTCTAGAATATGTTTTACTTATTTTGCTCACCACCTAATTGGACCTTTTGTGAATAAACTCAACACTGTTTAATGTGAGGATGGCAAGTTGTATTCCATAAAAACAATTTAAAGATGAGGGTTTCTAAATATTATTTTAAAAACTGAGACAATCTATTATCTGCTAAGGCACACTTATCTTGAGTTTCCAAGTAAACAAACCTCTGAATATAAAAGCTAAAAAATCTCTCTAGGGAAGAGTTGGATATGCCGATAAACTTGAAATTAAGAGACCAAGGCAAAGAATTTAGAACTTTACTGTCTGGAAAGACAAAATGACTTGATTTAAATAGATATTTCCTCATGTTATTCTCAAGAGCTATCAGTAACAAAAAAATCATATTCCATGACAACAAAAATAGTAAAAATGAAATATACATGGAGTTGATTACAAGTAAAGCTTATCTTTCTGTCCATATCTAACAGTAAAATAAACAGACAACTGAGAGCTAGGTTTGAATTAAACATGATTATACAGCTAAAGGAAATGCCAACTAGGTCAAGTCCTGCCCATAGTATGAAATATCGCAGAGCCAGAGACTGTCCAAAATTAGTTATGACCAAGACTCGACTTTTATGAGGTCTCAGCCAGGACAATGTAATATAAGACAAACTCCATTTTAGTGGAACATACCAGCTAAAAACAAGGAACTAAATTTCACATACACTTAGTTTTCTGTGGTTGAACTGATTTTCCTATCAAGTTAAGGTTGTGTAATTTCCAAGATGCATGCTAGTTGTGGTTCAGATGTCATTCTTACTGAAGGTGGATCTTTGCTTTTGCTAAAGTTTGTGGAGAACGTGCATTATTTTGAATCATATGCTGGTCATCTTTAGCAGAATTTCTCCTTTATTACACCACTAGGGAAATGACACAAGCAAGAAAGAGTTCTGAAGACAGCTCCAGTGCTCAGACAGAGGACATAAAAGGAAAAGTTTTCATTCCAGATCTGTTGACTCCGGCCATTGCTGAACACAAAGAATAGTGATTTTTAATAGGAAACGTGACCAGAGAAGCAGAGTCAGAGGTCTGAGGAACTGGTAGCAGCCAAGGAAACCTATCGCAGAAGCTTCACTGGGAGTCCAGCTCCTCAACTAGCATAGCTAGACTCTAACCCAGATATTAGCCTGAGAAGAAGCAGCTAAAAGTCCTCCAGCATGATCAGCAATAGAACTTAAAACATCACACAGAACATCACACAGAACCTAATCCTACTCACATATTAATAAAATGGAGGCCACCTTAAAGGGGAAATAAAATGAGGAATCAATAAAGTCATCTTAAATTAGGAAAATAAAATGCTTTAAAGCATTTTTTAAAGGTTGATGTGTCCATGATATTCTGTAATTATCATGCAGGGGATACATAAACACTCAGATAAAGATCATGATGGAATGTTGAAGGTCAATGTGAATGAGTAAAATGTACAGTAACAAGTTCCCACCAAAGAACAAAGGGTCTAAGTTTCCTGGCTGTGCCAGTGACAGCTCACTCAAATTTCCATATGTCCTTGTACATGCTTTGTTTCCAGTGCTACAGCTGGACTCACAGACTAAATCTTTTAAATTCAATTGCTGGTAAGCTAAATAACTTATGGCTTAGTGTAAGGATTCATATTTCTTAACTTTAAGCAATGAGTTGTTGCCTGTGGGGATGTGTTAAACTAACATATGAGTAATACGCCTCTAGAGAGTTCAAACAAAGGAGGTGTCTTACATTCACACCAGGTTCCCCATGTATTTTTCTCATTACAATTACAGGCAAAGTGGTGTCATTTTTAAATCTATACAATAATAAAGAAAAAAAAGCTTAGGGCCAAAGTGATGAACTGTTTAACAAATTTAATAAAATGAAACAAGCTCCATGAAGAAGGTGACTTGGAAAGAGGGTTCCTGGTATCATTATTCACTTCTGACAAACCCACCTGGAGTGCAGGACCATAGAAGGCACTTCCCGCGGTGATATAAACTTTTAAAACCTTGAGGCAGTTGTCCCGCCAAAGTCGACATAAGTGTAGTAATAAAATCACTTCCTCCACATAACACACTTGAAGATTGACTTTTTAAAAAGTCAGCTAAAAAAATAAAAACAAATAGATTTTGTTTTTAAACACCCACATTTGAGAAATTTCTTCTATTCTCTGGATGTCTTGCTAATTCCCATTTAGATGTTTGGGGCAAATAATTAATACACATCTATCAAAGAAAAAAGTTACAACATATATAGTTATAGACCTATTTGGCTTTTTTTTTTTTGCGATTCTTGACTCAGAGCAGCCTCCATTATTTAAAATAGAACAAGAGCTCCCACACATCAGTGGTAGAATATAAGGTCTATAAAGAGGGAAGAAGCAAACAATATAGGAAAAAAATTTAAAAACATTGATTAACATCAGATGACTTCGCGTTACTTTTTTGTAAGAGTTAAAGCAGAGGGGACTAACTTTTATGCTGGGGGAAATTAAAATTTTTTTATTTTAAAGATGTGGGGTTATATTCAGGGTTAAGTATACCAATGTTCACAATGCAGATACCTTTGTTGATGAGGTGTGCCCACCCCTCCCATGGCAGAATCCCACTAGTGCCAATCCCGCCCTCCCTCTCAGCAATTTCCCACTACTGACAACCCTTTTATACTGACTCAGGTAGACTAGAATCTCCTGTTTTCAGGAAAGACTACTCTGTTTGGGGATTTATCTGTTTTCTTAAAGTTTCAGTTTGATGATGTGGCATTTAACATGAATGATTTCATTTTGATTTAGTCTGGTTTGTTAGGACCTGTTTTAGGGTGTCAGTCCAAAACAGTGACTTCCGATACTTTTTATTTAACACACCCCTCTGAGTAGAGATCATATGTAATCAGATGGCCTCCTATACTCTTCCTAGAATAGTGAAGTTCAGTATGAATATTATGAGAACACACATTCCTAGTCTTTCTTCTATAATTTGATATCTGTGTGAATATGTGTGCTCCCATAGATTTAAATTGATCCCATACATATGTACATATACATACAGTATATTGGATGGAATTCTTCAGTAATGAAACTAAACTACTGTCACAACAATGACTTTGTGAGTCCAAGATGAAGGACACCAAGAATGGATACAACAGAGGGTACACTGTGGCTGCCCAAAGCATAATTTGTTTTATCTACACTACTGGCAAATGTTGAAATTACAAAACTCACCTAAACATGATGTAAATAGCAGTGACCTAGAATTTGATGCTTAAAACTGATATACTTATGTCACTGTCGGCAGTTTTGATGATCTTGCAACACTTTTGTGAGGAGTATAAACCAAAAAGCAGAGTAAGACAAGGGACCAAGTGATTGATATTAGGTGTTAGAGATAAAAGAGTTATTTAGAAACAGAGATATTTTCCCCATTAAGAAAGAGGTGATCAATATTGAGCTTCCCAAACTGCCTCAAATGACAAAGTTCAGTTCAGTACTACAGGTAAACCTAGAAAACAAAAACAAAACAAACAAAAAACACTTTCAGTTTGAAATGAGCCATGGATTTTCGACCTTTGTTGTATTGTGAGTCATGTTAGTTTTTTGAAAACTTTATTTACTCATTTGTAAAATGTAGATAAGTCTGTCTAACCCACAAGTTTTTACATAAATGACAGGAGATATGGCAAGTGAAAAAATCTGTTTTGATGTACTTCTGACCTTGTTTAGATTTAGGAAGTTTTTAAAAATATATACAGTAAAAGAGATAAATTAAATAGTTTAGGGAATTAGGATAAATGAACCAGGGGAACAAAGCCAGGAGTATAATAAACACTAAATTTGTGCCATATGGTACTAGTATTGTTAAATGTAGATTTAAATCTAAGTTTCCTAGCAGGCCAAGCAAAGACAAGGAAATGACAATATTTACAAAGTCTGAAAGATAAACAGACTAATTATTTAGTTCATGTTTCACTCTGTAAACTCTAGTTATAAGTAGTAATAATTATTTAAACTTTAATTCTTGAAATAACTATACCTGCTGCAAAGGTTTGTTGAATTATTAAATTAAGTAATTCATGTGCCTGACATATAGTGCAATCTCAATAAATATTAGCTAGTACTATTACTACTAATAATAACTGCACCACCATTATCCATAACATTTCTGCTACTACTATTGTCACTACTAGTAGGACAATAGCTTACTAGCAAACATTTAATGAGCATTGACCATGTATTAGTACCTTGCTAAAATCTTTCCAGTTGTTATATCATCTAATGCTTTAATTTCTTCTGTGAATATTTATTAAACAGATCAGGCTTGGTGACTCAACTTGTAATCCCAGCACTTTGAGAGGCCAAGGCGAGTGGATTGCCTGAGCCCGCGGGTTCCAGACCAGCCCGGGCAAGTTGGCAAGACCTCATCTCTACAATAAATCAAAAATTAATTGGGCGCAGGAGCCACGCCTGTAGTTCCGGCTACTTGGAAGGCTGAGGTTAAAGAATCGCTGGAGCCCAGCAGGTGAACGCTGGGATGGCCATGAGCATGCCACTGCCCTCCAGCCTGGGTGGCAGAGTGAGACTCTGACTCACAAAAAAAAAAAAAAAAAAATTGTTAAACAGCTACTTGAAGGCAGCACTTTTCTAGAGACAGAAAATGGTGTCCAAACGCCATGTTTCTGAACCAAACACATATTTATGGTCTTTCTAGAGCAAAAATTCCATTGGAGTAGACTTTTTTCTACTAGTTTATTGATAGGGAAATTAAGATAAAATGTCCACTCAAGAGCATATCACAAGGACTGGCAGAGCTGGAACTAGAAATCAAATCGCTGCTATCCACAGTTAAGCACCAGCACCATACACACTCATTGCTAAAAATGGTTTTAAGTGTTTTAAGACTAAGAAGTTAAAGAAATCATGAAGCACCGATTCAATGAAACTAAAGATAATCTAATAATCATGTTACCGTCACTAGTTATATAAGCCAACAAAAAGAAAGATAATGATAATTGCAATAATGATGGAAGACAGAAAAGGGGAAAAGGAGAAGGAAAAGGAGAAAATAAAGAGGTGGAAGAAGAGAAAAAGAAGAGGAGGAGGAGGAAGACTAGGAGGAATTTTGCAGTATCTCCCAAAGTTAAAGATGTTTATACCAAACATTCCAGCAATTTCACTCTTCGGTATATACAAATCATAAAGAAACTAAATGTGCATTAACCAGAGAGGTAGTAAATGAATTATACTTATTTATTCAATAAACACTATGCCAAAAATAAAAGTTAATAACTAAACACTTGCCTATCAGCATGAATGAATCCCATAACTGCAACACATAACAAAAAACAAGACCTAGACAAGTATATGCAGTACCATTCTTTAATTTAAAGTTACAAGAATGGCTTTGGTGGTTCAACCCTGTAATCCTAGCACTTTGGGAGACCAAGGCGGGAGGATTGCTTGAACCTAGGAGTTCAAGACCAGCCTGGGCAACATAGCAAGGTCTTGTCTCTACAAAAAAAAAGAAAAAAAATTAGCGGTGTGGGGCATGTGCCTGTAGTCCCAGTTTCTTGGGAGGCTGAGGTGGGAGGATCTCTTGTGCCCAGGAATTTGAGGCTGTGGGGAGCCATGATCATGGCACTGCACTCCAACCTGGGCAACAAAGTGAGACCTCTACTCAAAAAAAATAAAAAAGATTGTAAAAGCTATAAAACTTGTGCTGTTTAAAGCCGTATATTAACTAATATTAATGAATAAATAATAATAAAGCTCACTTTCAAGATTATGTCTCACTAACACTGTAGAAGGGTGGAAGCGAGAGAAAAAGGGATTACAATTGGGAATCCATGTAGGAAGGCCTTCAAATGCATGGGGAATGTAGCATCCCCACGGTAGGCACATGTTCTAGTATTCCGTAAGCCTTTATCACATCCTTACAGGTATTCTTTGTTACATATTTTATAATGTCATGCATCATAATTTACATTTTACATATCATATATACTTCTGTCTAATGTAATATTTTAAAATTTTACTTCCAAGAACCTAACTTTGTTTACCTTTCTGTTGCTTAGTGGGATTTCTACTCTAAACTTATGATTAACATAAGATTTTTAAAAAGCAGCTCTCATATGTTTAAAGATGCCATTTTCATTTTTATATTTTGTTTAAAAAGCAAAAGTAAGAGTAAATGAGTTCACATGAATGGAGAAATGATTGAAAGAATTAGAAAACATTTACATCATGAAATATAAAGCCATTAAAAATAAATTAGAGCTGGGAAAAACAGGATAATAGGCATTCTCCCAGCTCTTTGTGAGCCAAGACAGAAGAATTGCTTGATCCTAAGAGTTGGAGACCAGCTTGGCAACATAGTGAGATCTAATTTCTACAGTAAATCAAAATATTAACTGGGCATGGTGACATGATCCTGTAGTCCCAGATACTCAGGAGGATTGCCTGAGACTAGGAGGTCGAGGTTGCTGTGAGCTGTGAGATCCCGACTCCAAAAATAAATAAATAAATTAGAGCAAAGTCCATTAATTGGGTAAGCTTTCAATGAGCTTTCTTGAGCAAAAAATAAAGAAAACCGAACAAAATAAAGAAAAAGAAAACATAATAAATTTTTTATAAACAGTGGCAAAAATCTATATATTTATAATCTGCATATTATAAGCTACTGTGAAAGACAGAAGGAAGGGAAGCAAATAATTAAGAAAAAGTCCAAGTAATATTTTAAAGTGCATATAATTTTTATGTATAATTACTTTTAAGTGTTTTTATGTATCAATACACCAGAGCAACACAATGATAGAGTTAAATCCATTTATTGATAAATAGAGAGGGCCACCACACTAAATTCAAAAGCAACTTGCATAGTAATAATAGGTATATTAAAGAAAATATATGTAAGTAATAACAAATGGCCAAACATTATATATGTGTGTGTTTTTAAATTTATATATGTGGGTGTATATGTACACACACACACACACACATATAAACACAAACACATGTGCACAAATGGATATGTTTTTGTGATCAGGATGAAAGAGGCAGTAGGCTATACCTTGTGGTTAATATTGGCTACTTAAGGAAAATAAAATTGAATTAGAGAACAAGGAATAGAATTGAAGTAGGTAGTAGGGAAATTTTACTTTTTTTTTTTTACTTCAAATATTTTCACCCATTATAATACATGTATAAAATTCCATAACCATTAAATGATGAAATATTGCTTTGTAAAATGGGAAGAAAAGATAATTTGTTTCTTTTAGAATTGTATTTCTGTTATGATGGCTAAAACAATGTTTTGTCATTGTAATAAAAAGTTGTGTTTCACATTTCTCTATCATTTTCTTAAGAAAAAAATAATCAGAATGAGAAAAATGCAGATTTAAAAAAAAATTGATTGACAATAGTTAATATAAAATTATGGGTCAATCTGAATGAAGTTTTGATCAGCGAGGTCTCTTATACTTCCAAGACATCCATTTTTCTGACTTTCTTCCACCAATCTTTTTAAAAATCTCTTTTAGAGAAGAGATCTTCAGTGTTCTCATACCAATGTTAGTACATGATTATTGACATTCATTGGAAATCTGGTAGACATTTGTAGGTAAATAACTTATTTGAATCTATATGCCTTGATTTTGAAAATTCTTGACACTTCAGCTTATGATGCAGAAAGAAATTTTAAGAAATATATACTTAAGAGAGCAAGCTGTTGTGAGAGAAGAGAATAGTGTTCTTCATGAGATAGAAAACAGATATCGTATCTATGGTGAGGAACTCTTGAATGATTCTGTGGTCCTGCAGGTCATTCTGCAGACAATTAGGCTTGTCAGTGATGTCTATGCTCTGCAGTTTGTCTGTCATTATTCCTGTTTCAGAGAACTCAATATTCACACAGTTGATGACCAGGGAAATCTCACGACCTTAACAGATCCTGTTCAAATTAATCTTTTCTGTAAGTCATATCTAAGTGGAGGATCAGGCACTGTCTTTTTTTTTTTCTTTCTAAAAAGTCTGAAACTATCACAAAAACAGAGAAACAGCAATAAAAAATGGTTCAATTAAGAGAGGATCTTAGATTGTGATATTCCAGACAGGTTTTACACACATATCTTCTTAAATAGCTTGTTCTTTTAAAAAAAAATCTATATACAAATTTGATTTTGCTCTTAGCTCGTCTAATGAAACAACTAGCACAGTGCATTCTTTATTTCTTTATCTATTGCCTTTAAATAACTGTGGCTTTATTCTGAAATGAACATTTTTTTCCCAAAAGTTCTCTTGTAAAGGAGCACCCATGTTCACAGGAAAATAATAAATTCCATATCCAACTTGAATTCTAAAGTCTATTTCATACAACTACTTCACCATCCCTCTACATTTTAAAAAAAAAAATCTGCTTTTCTTTTTTTTTTTTTTTTTTTTTTTGAGGGGGAGTCTCACTCTGTCGCCCAAACTGGAGTGCAGTGGCCGCTCCTGGCCACCGCAGCCTCGACCTGCTGGGCTCCGGCGATCCTTCCGCCTCAGCCTTCCAAGTAGCCGGAACGACAGGCATGCGCTACCACGCCCGGATGATTTTTTGATTTATTGTAGAGATGAGGTCTCGCCTGCCCAGTCGGGTCTCGAACCCGCGGGCTCAGGCAATCCACTCACCTCAGCCTCCCAAAGGCGCGGGATTACAGGCCGAGCCACGGAGCCCGGCAAAAATCTGCTTTTCTAAAGTTCATACTATCCAGCTTCTTTTTAGTTTTATCTTATGACAAGAAAAATTTTTTTAGCTAATAACAGCAATGAAAATAATCCGTAGCATTTTCCTTGTGGTATAGCATAATGTACTCTTGAGACAAAGATCTTCATTACTCCAGGACAGGAGCAAACACAGGGACCAAACAATTTTGAGAAATCACTTAAATTTCTCAATAGATTTTATTAAACCCAGAGCTTATAAAAATTTTAGATTCTACTCTAAGTACAATAAGAAGCACTTGTTATCTTTTTCTTTTTTTCTTAGCACATTGCTACAATATATTCCTCCGCTTCTTTGAAATTACATGGGGCATACGACTGAGTCATTTGATGGAAATTATAGGTACCACTTACAGGCCTGACCACATACACATCTTGTTTGTATGTTCCTTCTCACACTTGATCACTCTCTTTTCATTGATCTGCCAACCAGACCCAGAAGCTCCAGAGGAAGGCGGCAAGTGCGTGTCGTGTGGTGGAGCCACAGCACGGAAGGCATCTGGGTCTCTGAATCACCACAGTAACTACTGCCAGCTGAGTAATGATGTACCGAGCAATAAACTACTCTTGAGTTAAGCTATGGAAGGTTTCCGTTTTTCCCCCCTAAAGCAAGTAGTTTATCCATTGGAGGTTTCTGAACACAGAAGTGACACAATCTGATTTGAACTTTAAAAGCTTGCTGTGGTTTTTGTCTTGAAAAAAGAACTGGGGAGAAAAGGGGCAAAAGTTGGTGGAGCAAGTCCAGTTGAATGGCTATTGCAAGAATCTTGGTAAAGATGAATGGCTACTTTGACAGGGTATTACTTGTAGAAGTGGTAAGAAGTGATCAAGCTCTGGATCTTTTTTGAAAGAAGGGACCAGTCAGGCTCGGTGGCTCAGCCTGTAATCTCGGTGGCTCAGCCTGTAATCCAGCCTCCCCTTTGGGAGGCTGAGGTGAGTGAATTGCCTGAGCCCACGGGTTCGAGACCCGCCTGGGCAGCGAGACCT
>NW_007258844.1:316483-367028 GCF_000164805.1 Carlito syrichta
AGCGCGCGCCTGTAAGTCCGGCTACTCAGAAGGCTGAGGCGGAAGGATGGCCGGAGCCCAGCCGGTCGAGGCTGCGGTGGCCCGGAGCGGCCACTGCACTCCAGTCTGGGCGACAGAGTGAGACTCCAACTCAAAAAAAAAAAAAAAAAAAAAAGAAGAAGAAGAAAGAAAGAAGAGACCACGAATTTGTTGATGAGTTAGATATGAAAGTGTAGGATGTTGAGAAGAAAAGAATCAATGAAAACGTTAAAATTGGGCATCCTCTTCAAGTCCCCTCCCAGTGGGTGCTTTTCTGTCCCCTCAATAAATCTTGCTTTCTTGATTTCAAAAATTAAAAAAAAAAGAAAACGTTAAAATTTTTGGATTCCCATCTGCCGAGATGAGGATAAAATATTGACCTGAGAGAAGACTTATAAGACTTGAGAACAGATAATAATTCATGGATCAAAATGCCATCCAGCCTTAATTTCTCTCCCTCTCTTTATTCTTCCTTCTACCTTGATGACTTTATTCTCAGTTCCAAGTAGAATTCCAGGCAAATTATGCTTATCAACTTTTAACTTAAATTCTACTGAAGAGTTATTATCCCTTTGCAATATTCCAAACAAAAATAGCACCTCTGATCCTAAATTAGATGATGTGTCCGAACCTGAACCAATGCCCCTCTCCCCTGCCCTACACACACTATGGGGAGTGACAAGGAATTCCTTGATGGTAAGGGACTTTGGTCACTTGGACACAAAAATAGGATTATTTCCAGGCAGATTCCATGGGCTGAGATTAGAGAAGGGTTATTCTATTGTGAAAATATAGGATACCTATCTCAAAAGAAGAATAGGGAATATGGGGAGTCCAGCAACAAAAACAAAAAAACACAAAACCTCTTTATTTCAGTCACCAAGGGCTTGGACATGGTATACAGTTAAATCCCTTATTTATTGAACATGTTCTTCTGTATGTTCTGAAAATATATGATATGCAAAAATAGACATGTTCCTTATTTTCATGAGGTTAGTAATTCAATGGAGACTTGATCCAATAATCTTACTAAGCAAAGCAGAATTATAAATTAGATAGGTACTAAAAGAAAGCAAGCGTATTCTAGGATAAAATATCAAAGCACAGTGACCCAGACTGGGGCATCCAAAAACTCTTTATGCAATTTTTTAAGATCAATTTGATTTTAGTGTCGAGAAAGAACTGAAAGAGGGAGCAGAGTCTATAGTGAGGGGGCATTTCGGCAATCTATGCAAAAGTCAATGGCAGCTTTATTTAGCATAATGCCAGCACAAATGAAGAGAAGGGAACAAATATAAGGGATATTTATGAGAAATAGCATATCACACATGAATGGATATAGGTAGCAATTGAACTAGAGATGTCAATGGTTACTCTTAGGTTTCTGGCTTATGAACTTGAATAGCTAGAGATGCCATTCATCAGGAGAGAAAATATTTTTTTTAAAAGGGGGAAAGGAAGAGCAATAAATATTTTGTTAAATGAATAATTCAGTAGAATTATAAAACAAAGCCTCTAACTGAAGCAGTTTTTTGACTTCATTGGGTATTGTCTCACTTGTAGTCTCAAAGATTCTCTGGGCTGAAATGGAAAGTTTCTCTCTCTCTCTCTCTCTCTCTCTCCCTCTCTCTTTCTTTCTCTCTCTTTCTGTCTTGTCTCTGAGGGGCAATCTACCCTGCAGAGATAGAATCAGAAACATGTGTCTTAAATGTCAAAATAAATGTTAAAGAAAATAACTAGTATAATTGCTTAATTGCTAGTTGTCATGTAACTGAAGAAGGAAGGAAATGCAATTAGAAGTTGGTGATTTTTCCAGACTTCACATATCTATCATATTTTTCCTTTTTATGTGCAAAAGGTGTACATAAGGTACAATTTTTTATTGACTGGTTTATTTACATATTTCAAAATTTTATGTTTGCTGAGGTATTGATTTTTTTTAAAACATAGCAGTAAATTATCCTGACATTCCATAAAAATATATTCCGATTCTTCATTTTATGCTGTACATGGCACTAAGCGATTGCTTCCTAAATACAACGAGGAGGCAAATATTCTCTAAACAGAGTTACTAAAGTATTTCTCCCTAGAAGTGGCAAAATCGGCTAAAAATGTAGTTGCAAAATCGGCTACTAATCTTCCTTTACATTTTGGACATACAACTCTTTGACCACATGCCAGAGAGACGCAGAAGTTAGGAATTCATTGAATTTGCTACTTTCATAACATATTATGGTGACTAGTGGGTTAGAGGGGCAATTATACTTATAAGATAAATGTATCCTTCAGTGTTTTCATCCTGGCAAGATCATCTCCCAATTCAGGAAAAATCTGTGGTATCTTTATGAACTAAACTCAGAAATAGCATCTTATCACTTCTACCCTATACAATTCATCAGAAGTGAGTCAATATCTTCAGAGAATACTTAAGGGGGAGGAGTTTATACTAGAATATAATTACAAGGGAATGGGAAACATTGCCCCCCCTTAGAAATTGCCTACAATGTGCGTATCTTTAAAAGTCTAGTTTAAGACAATAGACATGTATCTCAACAATGAAAGAACTTTTTGAAAATATCTTCAGAGGTAATCTTTTTGCTGTTGTTAAGTTTGAGGTTTAGAATCAGACAAGTATCGTTTTAAGTAGAACCTGAAGAACACAGTGGGAAATCAAGTTAGGTAATGTTATTTTAGTACAAATAAGGGTGTGACTACAAAGCAAGAACACACTCCCTTGTTGAGTCATTTATAAATTTTCATTCATCAGAGCAGTCACAGGATAATTTAAGTGCACACATTTTCTTAATTAGGCTGTTCCTTTATGTTTTGGATAGGGACATACTAGTGGGATTATAGTTTCTTGGGGAATATGAGACTTAAGAGGAGATTCTGATGCTGAAACAAGTGGTGCCCCCTCTCTTGGTAATTTTACTAGCACATTATCTGCCTCCTTTCTCCACCCCACAATTTTGCAGCTGTCAAAGTTGTTGCCTCAACCAAAGTCAGCCCAAGTATTTTCTTTTATTCTTATTGGGAAATCCTCTTGGGCTTTTAACTGGAATTAAAACATTACTGCAAAGTCATCTGTCTCAAATCTCTACTGTGGTGCAAACGAACTTTATATTAACTGAACTAGCTCCATGAACAAATTATTTAAATTAGTGTTAAAATTTTTTTCAGTGCGGCCTATCCTAAAATTTCTCATTGTACATACACGGAACTTTTTATTGAAATGTTTCATTTTCTAAGCCCTTAGTTTATTGTAAAGACAAAATAAGATACCTAAAACTAAAACTGATAAATTATTAGTTCTACCACTGGAAACTACAAGAAGGGCTACATATTGCCTCACAATAACCACACAAGAAACTATGACTCCCTTGACCAGAACATAAGCTTCTGAGAATGAAGTAACAGAGAGAGGCAGAGGAATCCCTATGCTCATAACTTTTCAGCTCTCAAGCTTTCCCCCTACAGGAATGCACTTTTATAAACACTCTTTTTTTGGTTCTGAATCAAGCGTGGACACTGAAGTCCCAACTGTATGCTAAAAAGTAATGGAACCAACATGACCTAGCCATGCAAATAATTTTACAAATAGGGCCTAAAAATGGCATTAACTAAACTGTGCAATATGCCAGAAATAGGATCTCATTTCAAGAATTAACCCACAGGGTACTCAGTAATCAGTTAACCCTCTTCAAGGGAAACCACATTTTTATCCACTCAAAGTATCAGAAATCAGTTATTGTACTTTGCAACATGCTGGAGTTAAAGAGAGAGTAGGCTGACCTTAAGAAAAGCAGTTGCATTTTCTTTTCTCACTCCTTGCCATGTGAAAGGAAAAAAACTACATGTTATTACATCTAATATTACACATTAAAACCTTGTAAACATTACAATTTTCATTTTTTTTATTGTGAGAGACCAGGCCACAAATTATCATAGATTCATAGCAGCACTCATTCATTTTACTTTAATATTTTCTAACTAACGGAGCATGAAGAACTCACACAGATATTCTTTCCAAAGCAATAAAACTCAAATTATTTTCTCTGAGCTATCATCTTAAATGTTTGATTTATACCAAAAGGAAACAAATCCTACTGCATGGGTAGCAGCCAGTTTAGAAAGCTGCACCAGTTAAACATTTCAGAATTTTTGGAAATATCATCTGCCAAATCTGCATGGAACATCCCTTAAACAGACATGGGAGGAAAGCACCAAAAAAACATCGCAATCGAGTCTCTTTTACAATGTTGCATGTAGAAGCCAAGAAACATTCAAAAAATTTTTAGTGTTTTTTTTAAACAAAAGTTTGGACTTCTGTACATCATGTCCTTAAACAGATTAGGTTATAAAAGTAATAAATCAAGTTTTCATTGACCTTTGCCCTGCCTTCTTAACTTTGAAGAGCATTGCGTCCTGTGTTTGAAGAAAAGCTTAAGTGGCCTTTCAGTAGAGATATTCCAGATCTTAATTACCTGCTAAGACCACCACACACAAGAAGATGGACAAGATTTAACATTTAGAAACCTTTTAATTTGCTAATCGCCTACCAAGGATGCATCATCAATCACAAAATATTCACTATTTGTAAACAGATAATTTTCATTCTACTCAACACTGAAGATACTTTGGATTATCTTCAAAAGTAAAATGAATGCCTTTTAAAGTATTTTATTAATATAGTAGCAAACATTAGTAACAGTAAGCATAAGTAAAATTATTGAGTGCTTACTCTGTACCAGGCTTTCCATTTACTTCTTTTAATCCTCAGTAATTCTATGAGTTTGGAACTGATATTATCACCCACATTTCAAAGATAAGCATCATGGATGCAGAATAACTTTTCCAAGCCTTCTCAGCTTGTAAGTGACAGGAAAAAGTACAAAGGAGGCTTTTCACGTCAAAGCCTGTGTTCTGTACTGCTACACATTAAGATATAAATACTTCACAAGACAAGAAACCAGCCTGTGTTTTGTTGTTGGTGGTAGTAGTTTGTTTATAGCACAGAATCATAAAAAGGCAACATAAATGGCATTATGAATTATAATCACAAGTATCTTTATATGTTTTCTTTTTCTACCAAATTTCAATGACAGACTAAAAACACTTAAAAGTACCAGTTAATTTCATTAAAGTTTCCAGGCATGCAGAACATACTGATACTTATACTGGCATAATTGATCGATCACATGCTACTAATAAATAAGACAGGAGCAACATTTCTTTTGTCTTATACAACATACTCTAAATGCAACAGACACTTTTCACGCTAGTTGGTAGTGCAGCACGTTTTAAACACCCTGACTGTGCTTGGGGAGCTTCCCTCCATGAATTAAAACTCATAGAGCTCACTTCTGTGACTTTTCAGTGTTAAAAATGCAAATATATGACTTGAGTTACACAAATTAAACTCGCCTATGAAAGACTTCAATCTAGAAGTGTGTGGCTTGAGCAAGAAGACATTATGGACTAAAATGAATCCTGGTTTAAATTCTGGTTTTGGAGACGGAATTCCTGCTACAGCAGTGACTATTGTGGAAAAGCTGAGTGTCTGATAAATGCCACCTACTGTTCATGTGGCAGCTGTCCCCTGATCAAGCAGGATCAGCGACAGGGTTCACAGCATTGTTCCTAGAACATAGCCTCCAGCCTAGTTCTTAACACTACCTACAATTCTGTAAGTTACCCAATAAACTTTTTAAAGTTTTTCTTCTTTATCAGCCAGAGTCAGCTTCTATTGCTTATGGTTAGGAACTTCAAGTTAGGGGCTCTGGCTCTAGGTAAGATAAAATAAACACCGGCCATCTTGTCTATGTCTCTCACTGAACACAATTATAAAACCTGGAGAGACTGAATGTACTGCACTATGAAGAATCTCAAAAGGAAACAGCAATACGTAGATAAAGAAAATACACCAAAATTTTAAGCATTACAAAACCTGTGCTGAGTTCACTTTTTTTTTTTCACCTTTAAAATCCCTGATCTGAGCTTAATGTAACCCAAAATACAGACCTGATACTGGTAAAGACAGAACTCCAAGAGAAGCCTGGGTCTGAGAATAGAGAAGGAAACCGCTAAAGCTCGGAGAAAGTAGAGGAAATCTTCCAAGTGTCATTTTTCTTTCCCTTCTTTGTATTCTCTTATGGCTTCCCCCGTACCTCCCACTCCCACCCCAGGAAACCTCTTGGTATTGCAGAAGCAATAGTGGCCAGGAATCAGTAGAGGCCAAAATACTAGAGAAATAAACCTTCCTTTCCATTTGCTAGAGTTGTGTCTTCAAGAGGGTGAGGACAAACTTCATTGTTTAATCTTTTTTTTTTTAAACTCCGCTCTCTGTCCTCCAACCAAATGGTCCCAGAATTGGCACAATAATAAAAGTAGATAGTGTCTGGTCAGTGAACCTCAAACTGGAGCTTGTGGAAACCAGACCACTCCAAGGATGTAGTAGAGAAGGAAAAACTAGAAAAAAGGTAACCTTTTGAAATATTTTACTAACTTCCAGAGTCACTCTCAACTTGCACATGCCTGGAGCTATCATTAATAACCTACAACAGATTTGCCAACTGAGTTAATGGATAACTTTGCTCTCAGTTCCCACATAGAGCAGTGAGTGATACACACATATAACAATTTGAATAATAGTGCTATAGCTATGGGAAGTACACTGACTTTGAAATCATAACTTATAGAAGACGGTCTGTTAAGTGTGACTTGAGCCAAAGTAGGTCAATTGCCTCCTGAACTAAAAAATATTGACTTTCTTCATAAGATTTTAAGACAACCCAGAGTCTCATAATAGTCCAAATGTTCAGTATATAATCTAAAATTACTTGGATTATGAAGAACAGAATAATCTTAATTGCATGGTAAAAGACAATCAATAACAAGATGACAAAGCCTTTGAAACAGCAGTTGTAAACATGTTCAAGCAATCAATTACAAAATATTGAAAAAATATCAAAATACAAAGTATCAGCAAATAAATAGAAGATACAAAGAAGAAGCAAATGGAAAGGTTAGAAGTGAAACATGAAATAACCGATTAAAAACTCACTGGAACCAGGCTTGGTGGCTCAGCCTGTAATCCCGCGCCTTTGGGAGGCTGAGGTGAATGGATTGCCTGAGCCCGTGGGTTCGAGACCCACCTGGGCAACTTGGCAAGACCTCATCTCTACAATAAATCAAAAAAAAAAAAAAATAGGTGGGTGTGGTAGCACGCACCTGTAGTTCCAGCTACTTGGAAGGCTGAGGCAGAAGGATCGCTGGAGCCCAGCAGGTCGAGGCTGCGGTGGCTGGGAGCAGCCACTGCACTCCAGTCTGGGCGACAGAGTGAGACTCCAACTCAAAAAAAAAAAAAAAAAAAAACTCACTGGATAGAATGAAAAACAGAATGAAAATGACAGAGGAAAGAGTCAAGGAATTTGAAGATAGATTAACAAAAATGATTCAATCTTAACAGATTTAATACTATAAAAACAATACAGTCACAAAGAAATGTGGAGCAGCAAAAAATATCTAATAATGATGTTGCTGAAGTCACAGGAGAGAAGAGTGTAGAAATTTTAAAAATTTGAAGATATAACAGCTGAAAACTTTCTAAATGTGGTGAAAGACATAAGTCTATAGATTTAGGGAGCTGAGAAAATCCCAAATAGAAACAATCATGGGAAATCCACATTCAAATTCATCATAATCACACTACCAAAAACTATATGCTCAGAAACATTGTTGAAAATGATCATCCAGAAAAAAAGACATATTACTTATAGAGGCACAACAATTTGAATGACTGTGAAGTTTTTATTAGAAGCCCTGGAGAGAAAAGGAAGTGACTTTTTTTTTAAGTGTGGAAACAGAATTGTTAATCCAGAAATCTATAACCATCAAAAATATCCTTCAGAAGTGAAGAGTAAATAAAGACATTTTCAGAGGAAGGAAAAATAAAAATTCAATGTGAGCAGAATTCCTATTTATTTAAAATAATTGCTAAAATAAGTACTTCAGACAGGACACAAATTATGCCAGAATAAAACTCACATAATCACAAAGAAATACTAATAAAATTGGTCAATATCTAAGTTATAATAGACACTATTTGCTTTGGGCTCTGTTAAACATACTTGATTGATAGAATTTTCAGTGTGGATAGATGTAATAAATAAGATATTTATAGCATAAAGGAGAGAATGTAAATGAATCCATGTAATTATGAAGTTTCCACATTCCAACTGAAGTGGCAAGATATTAATTTTTAATAGACTGTGAATGGTTAAGTACTGATTTTTTATCTCTAGAGTTTGCTCTATTGTATGTAAACCATGTACAAAGATAGACTGTCAAAACTGCAATATATGTAAAAAATGTAATAGCTCAAAAGGAAACAGAAAAAGGAAAGCAGGAATTAAAAAGTAGGAGTCAGCAGAAAGTAAATAACAAAATAATTGACTAGTAAATGAACATTCAATAATTGCATTACATGCAAGGGGTTCAAACTCATGACTGAGACAAAGGTTGAAAGGATTAGTAAAAAACATAACCCAAGCATAGGCTGTCATCTGAAAACTTACTTCAAATATAATGACATGGGCAGATTAAAAATTAAAATGTGAAAAGCTATGCCATAAAGCAAGGGTCCTCAAACTGTGGCCCGCCGAGGACATTTATCCGGCCCACCAAATGTTTTTGCCGCCGCTGCCTGTCCTGCCAAGCAGTGTGCGTCGCACTCTCCCACTCCCCTGCTTCTCTCTGTCTCTCGACTCCTCCTCTCAGTCTCGGGTGTGATCAGGATGAGTCACGAGCTTGCCTGTGCAGAGCCTGCTGCTGCCTGAGGACAGAGGTAAGAACAAGTTAGGATTTTTTTTTTTTTGGAAGTTAAGAGGTCTATATTTTTTTTAATTTTGCAGTTAGTAGGGCCTTTTTTTTTGCAGTTAAGGGGGCCTTTTTTTCTGAAGTTAGGAGGTCTATTTTTTTTTTTTTGTGCAGATAATGGGCACCTTTTTTTTTGAAGTTAGGAGAGGCTTTTTTTTTTTTAAGTTGGTTAGTTGGTTGGGGGTGGTTTCTAGGGGGCTTGCATCACAGTGATAACAAAAATAGCGCTCAGTGCTAATGCAAATAGTTTTTTAAACTATAGTCCACCCCTCCAATGGTCTGAGGGACAGTGAACTGGCCCCCTGTTTTAAAAGTTTGAGGACCCCTGCCATAAAGACACGAATAACAGAAAGCTGTAGTAGTTATATTAAAATCATACACTGAAGGCCTTAGAGAAAAAAAATAATCAGGAATAAAATGAGAAATTGCATAATGACAAAAGAATCCATTGTAAATTTGTGTTCACAAGTGATAAGTAGAATTCTAAAACTAACTCTCAATGAAGTTTTACTTTTGTATAATCTCCTTCTCTTTGAGTGTGGGTAGCATCTGTGATGGGGATGAGATAACACTTTCATGATAATCTCATGTTACATAGTAAAAGAAATATTTCAGCTATGTTGAGTTAATCAAAAAGGAGATTATCCAGTAAGCCTAATCTAAAATACATGTGTCCTTTAAAACCTGAGAATTTTCTCTGGCCATTGAGAGAAGTCAGATATTTGAAGCATGAAAAATATACTATATGCCATTGTTCTTTGGGACCCAGTAGAGTCCTCCTGGACTTCTGACCTACTATGGGGTAATAAGTGGAAGTTGTTTAAAGCCACTGAGAGTGTGCTACTTTGTTATACAGCAATAGAAAACAAATACAGCTCTTAACAGGAGAGTTTTGACATGAAGCAAAAACTGATGGAATTGAAAGGGAAAAAGGAGAATTAGAGATTGTAGTTGGCGAACTCAATGCTTCTCATTCCTCCCTGAGTAATAGCTACAACTAGTGGAAAATCAGAAAAGATATATAAAAACTTGAATTTGAGATTTTAAAACATATTCATATTTTAATGGTAGAGAATCTGTCAATCTGATACTTTAAAAAAGGACTATGTAGAGTCGGTTACCCAGGTAACCAACAACGGACATTGAGCATGAGTGAAAATTAAACTTTTATGTAAGCGGTTGAAACTTGGGCATTTTTGTTGCTGCAGCAATATTTAGCTTTTTCTGGCTGATACAGTCCATCAATAGGTTACTGTCTTAATAGTTACAAAACATATATGCAATCAAACAGTATACGAATGTTATATAACTAATACAAGATGGACTCTAGATACATTGTTAATTGAAAAATATATAGTAAGAAAAAAGTGAAAAATATGCTAACATGTAAGGGCATGTGCCAGTGTGGATTTGTGTTTGTGTGTGTGCTCTTGATTAGGCTGGGAAATGTATAAACTAAGTGTTGGGAGACAGTCACGGAGGCCCACTGAGCGTTAGGGATCAGGAAGGGCCATTGACCCCGAGACCACTAGGATGTGTTCGGGAGCTATTTGATCCCATTTCCTTCCCCCTTCTACTCAGCACTAACCAGATTAAGCTCCTGTGAGCTCAAAACATAAAAACTCTGAGACCAGGACGAACACAAGCTAACTTTAGAAGCTCATTGCTCCCATTCTTCCGCAAACTGCAGTTTTGGCTTTCACACAACTTATAATTCAAACTCGTGTCATATCTAAGAGCCTTAGTATTGGACACAGCCTTCTGGGTCATGATCTTAGGATTTATTGAAGGTATAAATTGTAGAATATAGTTTTAGAAGACAGCCATTTTGTTGAAAGAATGCAGAATGCGACTGGGTTACTTGCGGGTAGCCCACTGTGAACTTTGGACTGGGCCACATTCCAAACATTCTGGGATGGGCCACTTTTGTTTGTAAATACTTAAGCTTCTATAGAATTGTTTAAATTGGCATAAATTAATCAGTTTAGTATGAAAAAGGTTTATAGAATATGTCAGTCACGGATTAGGTAGTCCTTTGTTATGGGATTTTAAGATTATCATATGAAAAGGGTTTAAAGGCAATCATTGATTAAGTTTTTATGGATTAAGGTTTCTGGTGGGTGGGGGATGCCCCTCCAACATCTGACTTTGTGTATAAAAGACCCGTTGTAATTCCCAATAACACACATCGCTTCTGCACTAGACTGGAGTCCAGTCTCTTTCTTTCTCTCTCTCTCTCTTTCTCTCTTCTTCCCCCCAATTGCCAATGCCATCTCCACCTTTGGGGTACCCTGAACCCAGCTGGAGCTGGACTCCGGCAACTAAGAATATTGATTACTTCTGGGAACAGACCTGGATGCCAGGGACAGAGTGAAGAGGGAGATTTTCAGTGTATAACCTTTTAAGCTTTGAGAATGTATTACCTTTTTAAATTTCAATAGCTAAGCTTAAAAATGTAAAAATCTATACTGTTTTAACTATGTTTAAAAATGCATTTATAGAAAAGACAGGAAAGAAAAACTAAAATATTGCACTAGATTTTAACACTTCAGATTGCTTAAAATTTTGTCTTCATACTTTCCTTTGTCCTCTATTTTTTAAAATAAATATAAACTAATTGTATACATTTGTTTTATAAAATAAAAGCATATTTATTGTACTCACAATTTTAGCCTAAATAATAAACTTTTAATTAATTTTTATGGCATCCAAATCCTTCACCATTTATACTTAGACTACTTTCCTATGTTTATTTTCTTCCCTGACAAACTTTCCATTATAGCAAAATTGAACAACATTTTCTTTCTCTTTTCTTTTTTTTTTTTTGAGTTGGACTCTCACTTTGTCACTCACTGTAGCCTCAACCTCTTGGGCTCAGGCAAACCTTCCACCTCAGTCTCCCAAGTAGCTGGGACTACAGGTGCATTCCTCGGTTAATTTTTAAATTTTTTTTTTGAGAAACAAACTCTCATCTCACTATGTTGCCTGGTTTGGTCTTGAACTCCTGGGCTCAAGCAATCTACTCACTTTGCCTCCCAAAGTGCTGGGATTACAGCCATGAGTCACCGCACCTGGCCTGGACAGTATTTTCTTTCCTTTAACACACATTGCATTTCTTGCCAAAGGGCTCAGATGTACTATTCCTCATGAAGAACCCTGTTACTTTCAGAGTTCAAAGGTATGTAATATATAAAAATGAAAAAAAGCAACAAAACTCTTTGGGATACTTTGCAATTAACTTTTACCTAAGTGCCTGTTACTAAACATCAGCCTTGAACATAAGAGGTATTATTCAAACATGTGCACATCACATTAAAATTACTATTATATGTAATTGCAGAGTACTATAATGATATATAGAAACTATTCTTTTTTTTTTTTTGAGTTGGAGTCTCACTCTGTCGCCCAGACTGGAGTGCAGTGGCCGCTCCCGGCCACCGCAGCCTCGACCTGCTGGGCTCCGGTGATCCTTCCACCTCAGCCTTCCAAGTAGCTGGAATTACAGGCATGCGCTACCACGCCCGGCTGATTTTTTGATTTACTGTAGAGATGAAGTCTCGCTGCCCAAGCAGGTCTCGAACCCACGGGCTCAGGCAATCCACTCACCTCAGCCTCCCAAAGGCACGGGATTACAGGCTGAGCCACCGAGCCTGGCAGAAACTATTCTTTATAAGCTGTATTCTACTTGAGTTTTCCACTGTGTGTTACTAATAATTAAACTTCTGCAGGTGTAAAGTGGTTGATTTAACAATAAGAAGAATGATTTGATCATAAGTGCAGAATACACATTAGCATGAAAAACTCTCAGGAACCCTAATATTGGATGTTTCTCTTAAGTATGTCAGAACTAAGATTTCCAATGTTTCCATTTGACAATCATTATTAACAACTCAGTTTATATACCGGGCGACCCTTCCAGCTCTTATTCTGCAGAACTAAAAAGACTTGACTTAACAGAGTTGACTTCAAGGCCTCTAGCTGGTACTTATGCAAACTTCCTGTGGAGTCAATGTCTAAATGTAAAACATTTCTCATATCAGCAAGATATTAAAGTCAGTTTGAAAGCTCAGACTTTTTCACCTCTGTTGAATGAGGCCGGCCTCCTCCATGCTCTTATATAAATATGCAAGGAGGCAGGAAATTGAGCCCCTCTCTTAGTGGAGAAGCCAGCTATATTCAGCCTAAGTGTATTGTATAGAAGGAAAGTAAGTATAGTTAGAAAGTCGTGTGCCCCCACCAACCTTGGCTTACAAGCGTCATTGGACCTGTGGTATGTCTTTTATATGGTGATCATCTTCTCCTTCTGTCCAAGGATGAGCAAACTTTAAAAAAAGGAAGAAATGAAGACAAAAACTATTTAAATAAAGATAAATGGTGCAGTGTGATTTTTTTAAAAAAATTAAAACAAGCCAATAATAAGGTTTTAAACCTACACAAGTGCAAATGAACATACTAGTGGGAAAACAGTAACCAATCAAAAACAGAATTAAACAGGAAAATAAATAACCAACAAGATAGAATTAGAAAGCAGCCATGTTAAAATATTTCTAAAGTTAATAGCGTGCTACGAATTAAGTGTGAATAATGCATAACAGAAAACTATTTTGGTGGTTATGCCACTTAAAAGATAATAATAATAACACAATTGTAGCTCTGTTGATAATATTTATTGTACGCTCATTGCATGTCAGATAATTTACGATTTAAAATGCATTATCTCATTTAATTCCCCAGCCATTCTGATCCTATGGCCAATTTTGTTTTTGCCATTGTATAGGTTAAGAGATTGAGCTTTCAAAATATTCACAACTTTTAAAGGTATTAGAGAGATAATAAGTGCTGGACGTAAAACTCAAAACCTATGATCTTAACTATTGAACTATTTAAAAAAATGTGTTAACATCTATGAATGCTAATAGAATAAGCATGACATTTGGTAGGTTGTGCTAAGAAAGACCAAAGGGACTGTTTCAAATGCTACTGGAATACTGTAATGTCAGTAGATGGAAATGCCATTGATATATGTTACCATTAACAAATTATCGGCCAGGCTCGGTGGCTCAGCCTGTAATCCCAGCGCTTTGGGAGGCTGAGGTGAGTGGATTACCTAAGCCCACGGGTTCAAGACCCTCCCGGGCAACTTGGCGAGACCTCATCTCTACAATAAATCAAAAACTAGCCAGGTGTGGTAGCGCGCGCCTGTAGTTCCAGCTACTTGGAAGGCTGAGGTGAAAGGATCGCCAGAGCCCAGCAGATCAAGGTTGCAGTGACTGGGAACGGCCACCGCACTCCATTCTGAGTGACAGAGTAAGACTCCAACTCAAAATAACAAAACAAAACAAAACAAATTATCTTCTGATGCCATGATTATTATATATTCCTGATTCCCAAAGGATGTTAATGAATCAATAGAAATAGTGTGAAGTTTACAAAGGAAAAGCAAGATAGTTCCATGACTCATCCTGATCTTTATTGACAAAAGACATACCTAATCTAAAACAGAATGAATTTACCAAGCGTGGTGATGCAGGACTGTAGTCCAAGCTACTAGGGATGAGAATGAGGAAAAAGAATCACTTGAGCACAGAAGCTTGAGGCTATAAGCATCCTAATCTTGCCTGTGAATAGCCACTGCACTCCAGCCTTGACAACATAGCATGACTACATCTCCAAGAAAAAAAAAAGAATATGAAAGATGTTTGTCTTAATTTATTTCATAGGTAGAGAGAATAACTGATTTTAATAATATGTAATACAAAAGTACCAAATTGTGTGAAACAATGAAAAGATCCCATGAAATCTATAAATTTACAATAACTCCTTGTTATCATCATACCTATCTAAAATGTCTTTATGAGACTATTCTTTTCAATTTGGAGTTCCAAAGATGTGGGACAATGGTTATGTGATTATAGGATTGCATCCAACAAAGTTAGCAACCGTAATAGGATCAGTGAGGAAAAATGCAGGACTTGGGGCATTTAAAGGAACTGAAAAAGAGAAAAAGTTGAGGAGAAACTATTGTAAGAGGATGATGTCCAATATCTGTTCTCTTTTTCAAGTGAACCAGGAGGAAAAGGAGATAGCCTTCAATTGTAGCAAGAGAAATTTAAATTTGACCTCTGCTGAGTTGACATAATGATCCCATAGTCTTCTGAAAGTGGACAAAAATGAAGAAATCTATGAGTTAATGTTTGGATGTATTATTTAAACAATTTCATAAAAGACAAAAATCCTATCATGCTAAAATGTGCCGTAAGAAGGAAACAAAAACATTTACTTGTGCCTTAGATGTATTTACTTGTGCCTAAGAAGTATTTTTTTGTTGGTTCATCTGATAGCATTCTAAATAAATATTTTTATCTAAATAATTAAATCAAAAGTCCCATGTAAACACAGACATAAGGTAGAGCAGAATCACTGGAAGTTGTACAGGATGTGCTGAAAACTCTATTTACAGAGAATTTCAAGAATAAATTTTATGTTTGTATACAGGAAAGAGAAAAATTTCTAGGGAGCACACACTAAAAATCTGATCTATTTTTATCCTCTCTGTGTATGGTGGCACTAATACTGACTTAGCAATAAAAGGTTTTCCATTCTTGGAATAAATTATTAATCTTTTCCGTTATCAGCGGCCATATTCAAACTGACTAAAATGTCAAAGGTCAATTCTTTTCTAAATGCTGTCAATACCTAAATATCCTATAGTAATTCTTGGAATTTGGATTGCTAAGGCATTTGAGAGAGCAACAGTGTGAACTAACTAGTAATAAACAAATCTTGGTGACGATCATTAGCTCTCTCTTCTGTCATGCACAACCCTTTGAAACCCTGAAGATGTCTTCAAACCATGTAACCTTAATTACATCATTCTGTGTGTGGCAATTTTTATTATATCTAAATACAAAATAAAATCAGAGTGTTTTTATTTTATTGTTCATTTTAGAATTGTTAGCAATGCAATCATTTCATATTTACATATCAAAGTCTCCAGTTCCTGAACTGCAATCCTTGGAATCAAGAATTGGAAGGTTCTCTGGCCACCGACAGCCAATTTTGCCTAAAGGTTGACCTTATGTGTTTGATTACTTCTACATAGTTAAGGCATATGCTTTTTGAGAAAGCACACTACATATTTTTAGAATTTCATCACTCAAGGCCACTGCTGGTTAATACAAAGCACCACTCATTTCCAAATTTTTAATAAGCATTAAAAGAAAATTATGCATATCACAAAACGGATTCCCTTATGCTCAATTAGTGTATAATATAAAAACAACAATGTTAAACAAATAACAACATGCTATATGTCTCAGATATTGTAAGCTACTGATAACAGAGAGAAATGTAGCAAATATTCCTTCGTATCTCTTTCTCCCTACTCTTTTATGAGAAATGGCCTACCAAAACAGCATGAATATTCAGACATACATCTTCCAAAATTTCAGCAGTGTATTGCCTTACAAAAATCTGTAGAGCTCAAGTTTATTAAATAGCCCTGCATTGAGGAAACACTGATGACAACAATGTGGCCTAAATTTTTCCCTTTTTTCTCACTCTTTCTCCATGGCCCATGTCCAAGCATTTTCCCACTATCACACATTTGCCAAAACTTAATAATTTGAGTGCATGGGACTTAATGCTGAGTATGATATTTACAGTATTTCAACTAGCCAAAGTCACAATAATCCCCATACACTTTCTTTCAAAAATGCTTGAAACACTGTGTTTGTGTTAAAGCTCTCCAGTTTGCAAAATGTTTTAATTGTCCACAGTTTCCATAAAAGAACCGAAAGCAAGAGCTTGGTTTTAAGATAAAAAAGAGTTTCTTAACAAAAGCAATGTAGAAACAGTTCAAACTGCCTATCTTGATGGAAGTTAAGTTTGTAAGAGATGGTTCCCATATGCAGGGGGAAATGCTTTGCCGGCTTTTGCATTTGCTTGGCACTTGGGGCCTATTTATTACCTCATATACTTGGACATAACAGCAGCGAGCACATAGTTATAACAGTGAGAGAGGTGGTATTGTGGTAGATATAATCTGAGTGTTAGCACATGTCACATCATTGTTATTTTCTAGGCTTTATCAAGCCCAGATAGTAGGAAAGTTAAAGGATATGACAACAAAATACTTCCTATGTAATAATCTTTAAAGCCTGAGACAAATTGGGAGGAGAAATTTATTCTATGATAATTCACACTTCTAACACTCAGTTGGTTAGGGTACTATTTTAGAACAATCAAAATAATTTTTTTAGATTTCTTGGGTCAGGGTTTATGCTAAAGTAATTATTCAATTAAAGTATATCATAAATGTGTCATAGAATGCTAAAATTCCAACTTTAGAACCTATACTATAGGGAAATATTTATTTTGCCACAAACTTAATCCAGCCTACTTATGGCTCAATTGTATAGCTCCTTGAGAGTAAGTGTGAAATAAAACACAACCTATAAATGATAATATCACAGGGATCTTTGCTTTCTTTTCAAAGGTCATTCACACCCATTTCACCTATTTTTCACATTTATTCAATAAATTAACTGTAGAAGACATCCTATTTTATGAAACTTGACTGTCTAGATGTCTCCATTTGTCATGTGTAAGGACTTAATATTAGTGCCTAACAATGATGGTGAAGTTGATGTTAATGATGACTTACGCCCAGAGTCTCAGTGTTGTCACTTTACAAACTAGATTTATGGACATACTCCAGTCTCCAGACTCTTCCCATAACACCATGCTGAAATCAACAGTGGGATATGTTGGTATCCAGGAAGGTATAACATATGAAGAATTATTGACCACTCAAGGTCAGAGTGTTGGCTCTTGTGGTTGGCATTTGAGGAAGCCAGAGCTATGGCTGAGGTCATATTAAGGAAGAGTTTAAGTATTTAGCACCTCCAATAAACTTACTCTGGAAAGATCCTCCTAGGTCTATCTTTGCCTTTTTCCTCTAAATCCTTTGCCATTATTCCTCATCTAAATTAAAAATAGAGATTACAACTACATAGACTTTTATATTTTACTAAGGTCAGGGAAAGGTCAGTAGCACAAACTTTAGAGTTTCCATGTGTATCATTATAAAGAAAATAACCAAGACATGAAATTAAAAGAAATACAAAGAATAAATATGAAATAAGTTACTAATAAACCTGATTTATGGTCTTAAGGGGACCAATCTATGTGTAATGACTGGCAGTGATGTAATAGAAAAATTGCACCTCAGTTGTCAGGTACAGAGCCTCTGAAATCTGATAAACTCACTGATACTGAGCAAGAAAAAAAGAGGAACCATGAAGAAGAGGAGGGGACTGTTTTTTCTAGATAATGCCATTATTTCGTTATCAGTCACTGAGGGGGAAAAAAGCCTGGTTTCATACTATTTAGAAAACCATTGACCTTCCAGTTTGTGACTGTCATTAAGCATGACCTGAGAAAAGACGCAAAGTTTTAACAGAATTTGACAGAATTATCATCATTAATCAGTTAGAAAACAAATGGACATTAAGGAAGACAATGGGTAGGGAGAGAAAAAAGGGCACAGACAGATTCCCATCACATAAACATTGTTAAATATGATTGCCGTTTTCTCCACTGTTGAATATAGTTACTCCTGTTAACATTCACATGCTCAGTGTTTGTCCATGAATCTCACTCACTCTACCCAAGTGTCCACGGTGTTCTCTAGAACAGTAACTTCTCATATTGTAAGGGACATGCGATCCCATGGGCATCTTGTTCACATGTTGGTTCTGACTTAGGAGATCTGGACTGCCGGGAGACACTGCTGATTCAGGGACCACACTCTGAGTAGCACTGCTTCAGGCAGTCCACACTACACACTAGCTTAACTGAAAGTCTTCATATTGTCTTTCTTCCTGTCTCATGATAGAGTAATATGAAGAGGTTAAGTATTTCTCTATTTAAGCTTCTAATTTCCAAAGAATAAGATCCCTATTGTAAACAGCACTCCCAAAGTGACTTTGGCAGAAATGCAACTGTGCTATAACAATCTATGACCCTGCAATATCTTCAAGATAGACATTAAAGCAGAAGGAAGGTTTGTTTTATAATAGAATGTTCAAGCAAGGGTGATGAAATTATAGAATTCAAGGTTATCTATCTGCACACTAGAGCTCTATAAAAGTGTGGGGGTTTTCAGATGAGTTTTAACAGCAGATGTCTTGTTTTTCAAGTGAAACCCCTCATCCATCTCTATATCCAATATCCAAATATGTGAAACAGATAAATGGGAAAGTGGATCCCTTTCCTCTGACATTGTGGTATGTAATGGTGCTAGGAACCCTGTAAGTACCTCTGGGAAAACCCTCGGCTATGAAAGCAACTTTTCCAGGAGAAAAGTCCTGTCACCTTAAACCAAACCTGAGACTGGGGCCTCACACAGAAAGCAAACCACAAAATGAGACTTTGCTCTCTTTGCTCGTCAATGCTGGTTTTCAGCTCCATTAACTCTGTCCCTTTCAGTCTATTTACCACACTGCCAACAGTAATTTTGCTTAAATATCATATTTCTGATGTTACTCTCCTGTGCAATAAAACCTTCAGTGCTTTCCACTGCTTTTGAAAATAGCACATTTATTAGCACAGCATTCAATACTTAAAATTTAGCACAAGTTCTAATTTTCTCTGTGGCACAAGTCTCTTAACTATTCTGTTTTATTTTCTCCAACTCCAAAATAAGGATATACAAGGGTTGAAATAAATTTTTTTTAAACTAAATGAATTTTTGTCAAAACAATTATTTGGTACAAGATGAATCTCAAGATCACTTCCCCTCCCCCCCAAGCTAGTTACTTTGAAGCTTCACTGAGAAGTATTATCATCTCTTTTGAATTTTGATTTAGATTATTGTGTTGGCTTTGGAAGTTTATATACTTGTTTGTTTTTTTCAATTTCATTTTCAGTCAAATATTATCTTCCTCTATATGTGTTAGTCACAGTAAATTCGTTTACAAATCAATATGAATGTTATATACAAGAGTTATAGAATATAAGCTTAATGGAAATTAAAAATTAAAAATTGTAAATTTAAATATATTAGCATATTATTAGAGCAGGTACAATGAGATGAAAAAAATTGCAGAAGATAGAAGGAGAATTGGATGGGGCAATCTGCCAAATAACAAATCTTTTAATTTTATGATTTTTTTTGTTGATTCCACTCAATTACTCTCATTGAAATTATAAAAATATAAAATAAAATAAAAATAATGATTCTATCATAAATATGGTAGAATTGGCAAATACAAGAAAAGTATTAAAAATTAGCTGTCCGTAGAAGTCAACAATAATCTGTAGGGAGTTTTATATACTTCTAAATATATTTCTACGCTTATAACATGAATTTACAAAACGGAGGCTTGCTTTTTCCTGTCACTGAGCTAAACGCTTATCCTATATAAACTCATATAATACTCATCATGACTTTGAGGGTAGCTATTATTCCCATATTTTTCAGATGAACTAACTGGGGTTTAGAGCAATTACAATGAGTTCTACTACTTTGTTATGTTATAATTGGTTTAGCCAATTCTTTATTTTTGGAAATTCAGATTATTGAAAACCTTTTTACTACCACAAACAGCTTGGTGTAAGAACAATTGTCTAAAAAAGAGTTTTGAATGAATAATTAACAAGAAAAATGCTTTATTATTAGAGATTTACCAGTTATTGGATAAATATTCACATCTGTACCTTAGCTTCGTTTTGTCCATCACAGTATTTCAGCTTTACTATCACACTCTGCTAAACATTGTGTGTGTATTTGTGCCTTAGTTCTCCTCCACTAAACATTGCGTGTGTGTGTGTGTGTGTGTGTGTGTGACTTAGTTCTCTCAACAACTCTGTAAAGCAGACACAACATCTCCATTTACAGAGGAGGAAAGCATGGGCCAATGGTATTAGGTAGCATGTCCAAGGTCATAGGCTAGTGTACACTGCACTTAGAATGAAGCCAGACACATCTCACTGCTCAGCTTTGTACCAACACATCAAATTGCTTTTGGCCTCTGGAGTCTCTCCAAACAACTGAAATGGCAAACACAGCAAACTAACACTCTGCACCCTCCCAATTTGAACCCCTGATCCTTCTATGCCCCTACCAAAACAATGTTTATGTCACAAAAATGCTCAAAAAACCTATCATCTATTCAGACTTAGTTATCTTTTGTTCTGTTTTTATTTTTTCTCTCATTCATATTCTGGATCTTTGCACCATGGTCACATAATTTAGGTGTTCAGTAAATATTCAAGTGGCCATGAAGATGGAAGAAATAGTTAAATTGCCTGTTGTTGTTAGATTCTTTTTTATCATAAAAATACAGACCAAGTCCTTCTCTATTCCTTTAAGAATTTTGTTTTCTTTCAAGTAAAGACATTACAAACAAAAAGTGACTCTGCTATTGGAAGTAATTTTTTGTTAGTAAAATATATTTTCCTATTGATTTTTTGTTGATTATTAAGTAGTCACTTCCTTTATATAACTTTATAATCTGTCAAAAATTAATTTTGCTGCAGCCACTTTCTTTTGGTTAGTATTTTTCTTGCTCTTTTCTTTCAAACAATCTGCAAAATGCCTTCTGGAGGTATATGCTGTAAAAAGAATACGTGGTAATTTTTTTAGCCAATCTGTTTACTGTTTTTTGTTTTTCCACCTTAAAAGTTAATGGCAAAATACTACAGTAATGAGAACATTTAAATTTTTTGAAATGTTATTTTGGAAAATTTCAAACACATACAGAAATAAAACCTTCATTGCCTATTACTGCATCAACTAGTATCAACAATTACATTTTTTTCATCTGTATTCCCAACCCACTTTTTTCTTGAGAAACTATCTTGTGACAGATACCTTTGATCTACTTACATTTTTTAGAATTGATAAAAATGTAAACCATTTCTACACCTAGTTTTTTCTATTCTCCCTTTTTCTGTCTTTTATTGAATCAAATACTAAGTTCCTTTTCATCTTTTATATATTATATAATGTATTTCTATTCCTTAAGCAACTACTCCAAAATGTATCATTTTTTAAATTAACAAAACCTAAAGCTGATCAATATATTTTCTTTGTCACTGAATTCCTTAAAAAGATTTAACTCCTATATCCTAAAATAGATGCTATTGTTTAATATATTTGTTTTTACTTCTTTCACACTTTCAGGCAATTTTTAAACAATTTATATCAATGTTTATTTTATATTTGCAGCTTGCTGCTTCTGCTTTCTCTATTCCTTCACTCTGGGTGAAATTTCCATCCTCAAAGTACTTTTTTGGATCTTCACTCGGTGTTGGTCTGGGGGGTAGAAACCATTTGCGCTTTTACTATCTGAATATGCCTCTTCTTCACACTCACTCTTGAATGACAGCTTCACTAAGCAGTCTTTTTACCCTCCTAGCTTAACCGTGTCCCTGGAAGAGCCAAAGCTTTTAATTTTGAAGAGTACAACAAATCCAATTTTTAATGGTTCATACATATCGTTGGTGTCATATCAAATAAACATTTGCCTAACCCAAGATCACAGAGATTTTTGTCATATAAGGCTATATCCCTTTACATGCTTTATTTATGATGTAATGAATGCATTTTTTGTGAATGGATTTCCAATTGTTCAACCATTTGTTGAAAAGACTGTCATTTTTCACTAAATTTCCTCTGCTTTGTCAAAAACAGATTGTCTGTATGTAGATGGATCTATTTCTGGACTCCATTCTGTTCCACTGATTTATTTTGTTCTATCTTGATGCAGGTAACAAAGCCTTGATTGCCATAACTTTATTAGTTTTGAAATTGGAAACTGGAAAATGTGAATCTCGGAACTTTTGTTCTTTTGTTTTGTATGACCATACAAATTTAGAAATCATCTTGTCAGTTTCTAATACAATGATTACAGAATTTTGATAGAGATTACATTGAATCTATATATCAATTTGGAAAGAATTGGCATCATAACAATATTAAATCTTCTGAGCCATGACAAAGTGTATCTCTTGACTAATATTTTTCAAATTTTTCTCAGAAATGTTTTTTAGTTTTTAATTTATAGGTCTTGCACATATTTTGTCAGATTTATCCCCAAGTATTAATATTTTCAATATATGGTCTAATTTCAGCATCCCTTTGTTCATTAATAGTATACAGAATTTTGTTTGAGTTTTGTATATTGATTTTTTATCCTGTAATATTGATGAAATACTATGTTCATCAGGGATATTGGCCTGCAGCTCTCTTCCTTAGTTGGATATTTACACAGTTTAGGTATCAATGTGTTGTTAGCTTCATAAAATGATTTGGGAAGAGTTCTGTCTTTCTGGATTGCCTGGAATGCTTTTAGCAGGTTTGGTATTATCTCCTCCTTATATGTTTTGTAGCATACTGCTGGAAAGCTGTCTGGTCCAAGGATTTTTTTCTGTAGGCAGTTTTCTTATGACAGAGTCAAATTCCTTGGTTGTTATTGGTCTATTTAGGATTTCAGTTTCTTCTTGTTTTAGTCATGGGAGGTTGTGTGAAGCCAGAAAATCCTCCATTTCTTTTAGGTTATCAAGTTTCTTTCCATACAGGTATGCATATTAATCTCTGATAATCGTTTGTAATTCTTTGGGGTCAGTTGTGATCTTTTGCATTTCTAATTGTTTGTATTTGTACTTTTTTTTTTTTTTTTTGGTCATTCTCGCTAGGGGTTCATCAATCTTGTTTATCTTTTCAAAGAACCATCTTTTTGTTTCATTGGTTTATTTCCTATGGCATTTTTGTCTTCTATGTTCTGTATTTGGGCTTTTACTTTGGCAATCTAGATTCTTCTGCTGAAGTTAGGGTTTTGGTGATCTTTCCTTTTTCGCTCCCTTAGGTGATTTGTTAGGCTGTCAACTTGTGATCTTTTCATTTTCTTGATGTGTGCTCATAGAGATATAAATTCCCCTCTTAGAACTGTTTTCATGACATCCCAGAGGTTTTGGTAAGATGGATCTTTGTTTTCATTTGTTTCCAGGAATCTCTTAATTTCTGTTTTGTTTCTGTGTTGATCTATGAGTTGTTCAGCATCATGCTATTTAGTGTCCATGTCTTTGTGGGTTTTGGGGGAATTTTGTTGGTGGTGATATTAATTCGTATTCCACTGTGGTCTGAAAAGGTACATGGCAGCATTTCAATCTTGTGAATTTTGTTTATACTTGATTTATGACTGAGGATGTGGTCGATCTTGGAATACATTTCATGTGATGATGAGTAGAATGCATATTCTGTGGTTTTTGGTTGGAGTATTCTGTAGGTATCTACGAAATCCATTTGACCAAACTTCAAGTTGAGGTTCTAGATCTCTTTGTTAATTTTTTTGCCTCAATAATCTATCTAGGGTTGTTAGTGGGGTATTTATGTCTCCAGCTATGAAAGTGTTAGAGTTGATATCTTTTTTTTTTTTTTTAGTTTACTTAGAGGCTGCTTTATAAAGGCTGGTGCTCCTGTGTTGGGTGCATATATGTTTAGGACAGATATTTCTTGTTGATGGATCGAACCATTTATCATAATGTAGTGTCCTTCCTTATCTTTTTCAACTTTTGATAGCTTAATGGTTGTTTTGTCTGATATTAAGTTTGCAACTCCTGTTTTTGGGGGGGATCTGTTTACCTGGAAATTCATTTTCCATCTTCTAATTTTGAGTCTGTGGATGTCCTTTGTGGTGAGATGAGTTATCTGAAGACAGTAAATTACTAGGTCATGTTTTTTTTTCTTTAATCCAGTATGCTGTTCTATGTCTTTCAGTGGTGCATTTAGTGCATTCACATTCAGGATGATTATTGAAATCTGAGAGTTTTTCTCTGTCATAATGCTCTTATAAAGCTGGTTTTTTTTGTTTAGCTTTTGTGTTCATACATGTATATGTTTTCATTTTTGAGGGTAGGTTGTTTGTTCTGCTGCTTCTGTGTTTGTGATCTTGTGAAGTATATGATCTTTCCTTTGTTTATTTTTTCCTCTGTGCACAGCACCTTTTTAGACATCTCCTGTAGAGCTGGTCTCGAAGTAGCATATTCTCTTAGAGATTGGATATCTGGGAAGGATCTTAATTCTTCATCACTAATGAAGCTTAGCTTCGCTGGGTAGGAAATTCTTGGTTGAAATTTTTTGTCTCTGAGAGCATTAAAGATTGGGATCCAACTCCTTCTGGCCTATAGTGTTTCCACCGATAAGTCTGCAGCAATTCTGATTTGTCTACACAGGCAGGGACTCTGACGTTTTTCTCTTGCTGCCTATAGGATATTTTCCTTATACCTACTTTGAATAGGATAATTACTATGTGTAATTAGTAATTAGGAGTTGTAATTAGTAATTAAGAGGTCTTGCAGGGATTCTGTGGATTTCTAGTGCTTGTATAGTCATCTCTCTGGACAGATGAGGGAAGTTTTCTTGAATGACTTCATGGAATGTTTATTTCAGGGTATTTTCTGTCTCTCTTGCTAGTTAAGGGATGTTGATCATAGGTAGGTTTGATTTCTTGATATAATCACACATCTCTTGGAGAGTTTCTTCTTCTTTCTTAAGTTTTTTTTTCTATATTTTTAATAAATTGTGTTAATTCCATATTTTGGTCTTCCAGCTCTGAGATTCTTCTTCTGCTTGGTCAATTCTGCTTCCCATGCTTGTCAGTTTGTTATTTATTTCTTGGATGGAGTTCTTTATTTCTGTTATTTCTAAGTATTCTTTCTTGAGTTTGTCCAGCTCTGTTGCAATTTCATTTAGTTTTAGCCCTTACATTTCTTGATTTTTATTCATTCTATCCAATGATTCGGCACTTGGTCTCATGATGCAGTTCTGCTGTTCCACAGAGGCTGCTCTGGAGCACTTCTCTGCCAGGCATTAGAGAGTCTGCTCAGTTTATCTGCTGTGAGCTATTATTCCTTTTCCAGCAATTACCAGTCTCCAGATTTCTGGACCTTGTGGCAAGGCTCTGGAGCCTTGTCCTGGTTTGGGGTGGGCTCTCCCCACTGCTTCCCTGGAAGTCTGTCTGAGGCTCCTTCCCTGCATGCCCTTTCTGGTCCTTACTACCAGTGTTCAGTTCACTGCAGCAGATCTTCCCAAGAAAAGCTCCCAAATTGTCTGCTGCTAGGTCTCCTGCTCTGATTGTATGTGTCTGTGTTTGGTCCAGTGTGGGGATGGGATGTCTGTCTCTCTGGTATCATGCATTTGGAGTATCCTCTCTGGGCAAGCAATGGTCAATTTCAGAGAGGTGCACAGATCATACCTGGTATCAGGATGCAGGCAGCTTAGGATGCAAGCTGCTCAGAATTGGGTAAGATAAAGCAGGTCTCTGCCTAGTCCTGAGATAGAGAAAAAGGCAGTGGTCCATGTTTTTTCCTCCAGTGGATCTCAGCTCCAGATTTCTCCCCATGCTTTCTCCGTGGTCCCTGCTGCCAGTACCTGCTGCAGGTGGTGGTGTAGGCCAAATGCCAGCTAATCTCTTCTGCCTTTTCCCAAGATGCCCCAGGGATGGCAAATCCTTCTGTGTGCAGTGGGCGCCAAATTCAGAGCAGCAAATTGTAACTGTTTCTTTAGTACTGGGTACTTGATCCCATGCCTTTCTTCAGCTGGACATTTGCTTACCCACTTGCACACACAAATGGTCACCAATTAGTTTCTTTGTGTACTCACCCATACAGAGACTCTCACATTCTGACCAGATCCAATACCATCTTGCCCCTTTCCCATGCTATTCTATATAATTGTTGATTTTCTACTTATTATTTCTGTCAATCATTGAGAGCAAAGTTAACTAATATTCTTCACTAATAATTATGATTTTGTATTTCACTTATTGTAGCTCTATTAGTTGTTTCATATATTTTGAAACTCTGCTGTTCAGAATATAAACTTCAGAATTGTTATGGTCTTTTGATGAATTCACCCCTTATCTTTACAAAATGACTTTATTTATCTTAGTAATATTCTTTGTATTAAAATCCAGTTTATCTAATAGATTTATTTTTGTTATTGTTAGCCTAGTCCTTTTTTCCCCTTCTTTTTACCTTTTACTCATTTGTCTGTTTATGCTTAAATTTTGTTTTAACAATCAGCATGTAGTTGGGTATTGCTTTTTTCCTAATCTGGCAAAGTCTGAGCTTAAATAGGGGTGTTAAGACCATTTATATTTGAAGTGGCTATTGATATGGTTAGGGTTGAGTCTATCATCTAGCTATCTGTTTTCTACTTGTTCTATCTGCTCTTGGTCTCTATCCTCTTTTTCTGCCTTCTTTTGGATTGATTGAACATTTTTTATGATTCCAGTTTATCTCTTTTATTGACTTACTAGCTATAACTTTTGTTATTTCAGTGATTGCTTTAGAATTTATAGTACTTATCACAGTCTACATTCAAGTGATGTTTTACTCTTTCTCATGTAATATAACAACCTTACAATGGTATATTTCTATTTTCTCTCTCCCAGACTATAGACTATTTTTATACATTTAGTTTATTCATGCATTATAAACCCCATAATATGTTGCTATTAATTTTATTTAAACAGTCAATTATCTTTGAAGAGATTGAACTTCTTTTTTAAAAGAGTTTGCATATTTAACCTTATAGTTACTCTTCTTGATAATTCTTCTTCCTTCATGTAAAACTGAAGTTCAGCCAGAGTCATCCTGCTTCTGTCTAAAGAATTTCCTTTAGCCGGGCTCAGTGGCTCAGCCTGTAATCCCGCGCCTTTGGGAGGCTGAGGTGAGTGGATTGCCTGAGCCTGCGGGTTCGAGACCCGCCTGGGCAGCAAGACCTCATCTCTACAATAAATTTTTAAAAATCAGCTGGGCGTGGTAGCGCGTGCCTATAATTCCAGCTACTTGGAAGCCTGAGGTGGAAGGATCGCCGGAGCCCAGCAAGCAAGGCTGCGGTGGCCAGGAGCGGCCACTGCACTCCAGTCTGGGTGACAGAGTGAGACTCCAACTCAAAAAAAAAGAATTTCCTTTAATATATCTTATACAGTAGGTCTGCTGGTGATGAATTCTTTTGGCTTATGAATTTCAAAAAATATTTATTTTATCTTTGTTCTTAAAAGATGTTTTAGTTAGGTATAAAATTATAAGTCTACTTCCTCTGTGCACAAAGACTTGGAAACCCTTTCAAGGCTGTAGTATGCTGGGAAAACCATAGGTCTCATATCATTTATTTTTAATCTGTAGTATCTCATAGGTAACTAAATTGAATTCTGGTAGCATGCTGAAATGGCACTATAAATTAAAAACAAATTCCCATAAAGAAACAAATGAAACACAGATAATTAAACTAGAGATAAGAATAAATCACTGCTAAGGCCCAATGTCATTCATAATTTTCTTAATAATCTTATTTAAATATAACTCTTACAAGCTTATTGCTATTAGCAAAAGGAAAGAAAAAGTAAATGACTTAGTGTTTCAAAAATAAAAAAGGTGACTAAATTATAACGGAAATGAGTCAGAGTGAAAATTTGTAAAGTAACTGTTAACCAAAAGAAATGTACAATACTTTGAAGAACAAATTTGATAATTAAACATAACACAGTATTTTATTTGCTAATGTGAATAACAAATCATGCTAATTTCAATTATATTAAAATTATTTTTTAATTACCCCATTACTTATAAAATTCACATGGGTTATCTCTGAGAAAAAAGGGCAATAATTTCTTTAATATCACAAACATATTTTGGGGTATTAAATTTGCTTATTTCATTTTCTTATTAATACATCTATGCTTATTTAGGTTATAGTTTATATTACATAATATCAAGATCCAACTACTTCAAGTGCTGCATGAAAACTCAATTTTCTATCACAGATTCTCAATCTGTGATAAGTGTTTTGTAGATGGATAACTACTGACATTTCAGGGAACTAAAAAATAGTGAAATATTTTATATATGAATCACTTGTGTCTTAAAGAATGTAGATCCAACACTAAAACTATACCACAAACCCAGACAGACATACACAAAATGTTTCAGGCATTTTATTTATCAAGCATATTTTAATTCAACATATAAGTACAAAATTAAATATACCTTTTCCATTTTAATATGAAAAAACAGCAACAAATGTGGATTCTATACACATAGCCAATACTTCTGCTAGTGCTAAGTTTATGCTGTAGTTTCAATTTCTCATGGGCACCAAACCTGCCAATATAAATTTCTGTTTTACTAGTTCTTCAAATAATTTAATCAATTGTTTGGCAAGTTCTTTCCATAATAACTTTCTCTTTCTGTTTTCGTGCTTAATATGTTCTAGATTGCATGTCATGACTTAACCCTTTCCCTTCTGTTGCAACCTACTATTTTTCCTCTGGTATGTGATATTTCTTAGGTTTATAGACTAATGCCATCATAGTTGCGATCTACTCTTAATACACTTGGGTGCTTTACCCTAAATTGACAAACAAATTAAAGAAACAATATTGAAACATCTTGTACCTATTAATCATATCAAAATTTATATTTTTTGTCTAATATATTATTTGCCAAGTAAAATAAGGAGCATTATCTTCATGAGAGAACAAATGATCTGTTAATGATTTTAGGCAAGAAGAATTTTATTTTATCTTAATCCAACTCTTTCAAAAACAGCATTTTCTTTTCTCTTATGTGGCCAAATTAAGTGAAAACATCACACTCTGAGCAGAGAAATTGTGGATGGGCCCCTTGCTATTGTGTGCTGATGTGAATATAGAAAAGAGACTTCAGGACTGGAAGGCATCCATGATATTAAACAGGCCATGGGGCTGTGAAGTGCTGAGAGTAGTCATGCCGAGCAACAGGCCACAGGAATGCAAATCATCCACAAAGCCAAGAGTGGAACTAGCAGGTGGCCTCACCCATTCATCTGATGTCAACACACTATTCAGCCCAGGCCACTTTAACATCTGGGAAGGCCGACTATTGCTTTTAATTAAGTAGAATATGGTCCATGCAGTGTTCTTTCATATACGAAAACCACAGTCAAAAATAAAAGGTATCCTACACACAGAGGGTCACTCTCATTACATAAATAAATATGGTCATTTAACTTAGATTATACAGAGGTTTTAGTTTCACAGATTTTTTTCACACATTATTTCAGCATTTTTTAGAACACATTTATTTGGTTTTTGGGTGACTGACCAAATTTTCATGAGGGAAAAATGTGCTCTTTTTAGTTCGTTTATGATTAACATTGTATACTTTTGAAATTTATCTACTTTAAGGAGTTTGAAATAACCATAGCATATTATTTCAAAATGAGTTTGCAGAAGATTAGCTTGTAGCAGTGGAAAGTGTCAGGTGATGGAATCAAGTCATTTTCTGAGGTCTGAATCTGAAGCCAAAACCATTTGTAAATGTAATTCTGCCTGTAAATGTACACATACATACATGTACCCACACGCATATTGAATATTTCAAATTATGTAGAACAAGTCACTGTCAAAAACTATTCTAACCACCACTTTTTAGGAGCCTTCTAAGTGTGAAATGTCTTAAGATATTCATCATCTACATAAATAACGAAATTAGGCCAACCAAGGCAACAAAAGCTTAGAAGGCTTAGAATTTCATTATAAAGATTTTATGATTTAATTAGGTTAGTATTTTCTTTTTTTAGATGTCTTTGTAAGGTAGAATTTTGCTTTCAAAGGTTAAAATGCTCAATGTGTTTATGGGAAAATACTGCTTTCTTATTGGAAATAGATTAAGTTTTTCAATATAAGTTACTGGTTTAGATAAATTCTGAATTGCTAACCAATGGTATAATGTTTACTAAAAGTCTGGAAAGTATTAAGATAATTATACTAATCAATTATTGAAATTAGGACTTATATCTTTTATATCTATATTCATACATCTTTGTCTAAACATAGTAGGTGCTCAACATGTGCTTGTTAAAGACAAAAAAAGGAAAGAGAAGTATGGGGGCACTACTGATAAGTGACAAAGTTGAATAACATTATATAAAATGGCACATATTCATAAAATAAAATAAAACAGAGAAAGATGAAATACTCCATTCAAAGTCCAAACTTTTGAGCAGGCTGTTCAACATTCTTCAAAATCAAGTTCTATCTAGATTTAAACTAAAGTCTAATTACTTTATACTGATAATTTAATCCTATATTTCTATGTTTTCCACCTATTTGAGATACATGTAAAGTTTCTTTTCTTTCTTTCTTTCTTTTTTTTTTCTGCCGCCGCCACCCTTGTAAATTTCTTTGAAGTCCAAATAACAGATCCCCATTCCAGATCTGTTTACTCAGACTATTCTAGGTAGGTCCCTGAATATACATACCATCTCTGAAAACACTGCAGATGATTTTCATGCCCAACAAACACTGGTAACCACTGTGTTAGCTACACAAAACTCAATGCTTTTCTTCCAACATAAATTTTCTTGCCTCCCTACTTTTACTTATAACCTTTCTTCTTCTTCCAATATTCTTTTGCCCTTCTATTTCTAATCAAGAGAATTTCTGATAAGAATTTCTGCTAAGTTTTAGAATCTTCTCCCTGAAACTAAAGACTTGGGAAAATTAATTGTTCTTTGCCTTTTCTTAAATCACTTCATTTATAGTTAATGAAGTTGTGTTACTCCAGAAGAGTTTGCAGCACATTAAATTTAATTCCAAGTCCTCAATGGCCAGCAAATCCCAATATAAACCACGGGGAACTACTGAGGTCATAAAGAACTTTTTGGTACATAAACTGGGTAGACAAGGGTCATCTTGCCTTCATTGAGAATGCCCAGATCCTCAGGCTTGTTCAGATGGCTCTTCTTCATCTACACAATGTAGAGATCTTGAACTAACCCTGAACTAACCAATTGCTCCTCCAACCCTGAAAGGGAGGAACCTAGATCTTGTCTTCCTGGATTAAATACCTTCTACTTATTTAATTCCTAAAATCACTTTTTCAATGCTCTTCAGACTCCATGATACAACCTGTGTAGAGATTATCATCAAGAAGTTTCAGGAAATACAAAGGAAATCTTTCTTTCTATCTAGAATTTTGAACACAGACCTATATGCACTTCAGTTTCCTTTAAGGAGACAAATATGCCTATCATGGTTCCCTGTCTCTGGGATAACAAAAATAAAACACAGCATAACCTCTCAATATATTATCCCACCAATTACGTTTTAACCAGTTACATCTATGTCTGTTTCTCTCTCTGGAATGTCAATAAATTTGTTTGAGATTTGTGACTTTTTCATTCTGAACTATATACTAAGCAACTGTTCTGTTACAGACACTGTGCTAAATGCTGGTGATAAAATAGAAAATAGAACCTATGTAGTCCCACCCCCATGATGCACATAATCTGGTGAAGAAATCAAGCAAGTGAACAGGCAATTACAATGTAGCATCTTATGGTCTGTACTTTTCAAGTACAGGAGAGTAAGGGTGCATATAAGAAGAGTCTCAAACCAAGGATTTCACCTTTAAAGCATGATGTCTGTCAATCATTGGTGCTTAGTGAATGTTTGTTTTATTAACTGAACAATTTTAGGAGACTAATTTAAAAGTTTCCATTATTAATGTCCACCCTCACTCATTCCCCAAGGTGAATAAACCTCTACTGTGAGGGAGATATTTTAAAAATTATGAAGTAGTTAGAAACATAATTGTCTTTCTCCACCATAGTATTACATTCTACTGCTAAGAGAAATCATACTTATCTTTAGTAAAGAGGAATGTGGGGAAAGGTTTACCATTATTATCTGAACTATGGGGAGAAGAAGTAGTATATTTTTTAAAAAATCACATTGGTGGAGAATTGTTGATGGTATCAGAATTATGCCCATGTCTCCTGTTGAGACCAAGGAGGACAACGCCTTACATATCCAGTGCCATTCAGGAGTATTTGGGTTTTCAATGGCCAACTTTAGGAATCATTACTCTCTAGATTGGTTAACTAAGGTCTAGTGGTGAGAGGGTGATGAATCCTGGCACAAATCAATCTTGTGGAAGGTTCCTAAAAGGTGGTGAACATTTGCACAATAGAGATTAGAAGAAAAACAAGTGAGGTCACACAGGGGGGCTTGGTTGACAGTAAGGAACACTGACTTTAAAAAACGGGTGCCCCTCCAAAAAAGTAGACTCATTTTTGTATGGGGAAGTACAATTTAACAACAAGGTGGTTATCTTCCTTTTCTAAGTTTTAATTCCCTTTAATTACCACCAAACTTTGAGAAAAGTCTGATAAAATCATACAATGTTGAGTTATAGTGACATGGGGGAAAGAACAAAGTAGCAAATTGAAGCCATGGTACCCAGCAACAAATTTGCTGCTACTTCTCCTGGGGGAGAGAAGTATCTCTTTAGGAAAGTGGGTCTAGAAACTTCAGTCAGTGACAGATAATAAAGTGAAAGGTTTTCCATGATGGAGCTGAAAGCAGTGTGGATAGAGCCATGAGACTAAGGAGTACCTTCTCACTACACAACTCAAGAAAGAAATAAAATAGCTCCCTCCCACAGCCCAGAAAGGAGAAGAAAGCAGATAATTGGTTATTCTAATTAACCTTAAGCAAAGCCCACATTTCTTTCTGTTTGCTAACTAAAAACATGATAAAAACTTACCAGCTTCGGTAGACAGCTGTGGAGAAGAAATAAATCATAAAAAGGAGTATAAAAGTTCCATAAAGAAAAAAATTTAGTGCTGTGCATATGCTAGATTATTTTCACAATATTTAGCAATGATTGGAATCAAGTTTAAAAATTTAATGTTCGCCGGGCTCGGTGGCTCAGTCTGTAATCCCGCACCTTTGGGAGGCTGAGGTGAGTGGATTGCCTGAGACCGCGGGTTCGAGACCCGCCTAGGCAGCGAGACCTCATCTCTACAATAAATCAAAAAATCAGCCGGGCGTGGTAGCGCATGCCTGTAATTCCGGCTACTTGGAAGGCTGAGACGGAAGGATCGCTGGAGCCCAGCAGGTCGAGGCTGCGGTGGCCGGGAGCGGCCACTGCACTCCAGTCTGGGTGACAGAGTGAGACTCCAACTCAAAAAACAAAAAACAAACAAACAAACAAAATTTAATGTTCAAGTTTATCTTAAATAGACTTAATGAGAATATGTTGATCTGTTAAATTTAAAACATGTTGGTGTGCTTATTAATACATAAAATAAAACTTACAGAAGTTTATTAAAAATGCTAGAGAAGGAATGAGAACTTAGGAAATTTATATTCTCACCAAAAATGTGATCCACTGCTCAAACGTGTATGCTTTTAAAATACTCTATGAAAGAATATCATATGCTTAACTCACTTCCTACTCTTGCATTTCTCCTTGTCTTTCATATTCATTGTTAAAAAGAATCTATTTCTGTTTAACTCCTACATTAGCCATGGTTGGTAAGTCATATGTGCTTCTGAAAGAGATATTCATTAAGAGTATTAAAAATACGTATAATAGATTCTGAGTAACTGTGGCAATAAATACCCTCAAAGTCACTATTATAGAATAATGTTTCTATGTTCAAATTCAAGTATTTTCAGAAACATTTCTATATAATTAATGCAAAGTACTAATGGGATTTCTTTCCTTTATTTACTACAAATTAGATCGCATATCATTTTATTTGCCAATTTATATTAATACTATTCTGACTGAATAAGAAGGTTAGTACATCTTTAACTAGGAATTTGTTTTGTGTGTTTAAAAGTTTATTATACCGTTCAAAAGAACTAATGAGAAATGTCTCCACCAACTTGCACATAAAAGAATAAAAAACATTTTGATGTAAGCTTTGCAACAAAGGTATTATAGTATCTGCTAGTTTGTAAAGTGTTTAACAAATGACTCAGACACTTTGTGGAAAGATAGTCTCTCCAATCGTTTCTATCATCCTTTGTTTTTTTTTCAAGTATTTTAACTGAGTTTATAGAAGGACTGAGGGGCTTAGGCCATCTCAACATGATGGAGAAGCAAGTCTTTTGGCCACACAGTAACCTCTGAATCCATGCTGATTTCTGCTGCAGTCACAGGTCTCATCTTGTCTCTGGTCATTGTTCACTTAGATAAATTATGTTCCAGTAAAGAGAGGCAAGTTCTGTTGGAATTAAGAAATGAAGAGCAACTGGGATTGCATGAATAAATGTAACATTGGTCTTTCATGGCAGCAAAGACAGGACATCCATAGGAATAGAAAATGTTCCTTGCATTTACACATATGGTGACAGGAGCGGTGGTTGGAGAGTGTGAAATAAGACACATGATCATCAGTTGGTAGTTTGAGAGGGAGAAAGGTGTTAAATGGTTTAAGAAAATGCAATGTGATTTCAAAAAAAAAAGTCTATTTGGGGGTGGTGGTCATTAATTTATTGAGAAACCAACAAATATGGCCACACATTCCCTCCCATTGACTCATGGAATAAACAATCTAGTGTTGAATCCAGTCAGGGCTGGGTTTGTGTTGAACAAGCAAAAGGTAGAATAAGAGGGTCAAGAGAGCTTTGGATGTACTCTCAGGGTTTATTGTCTTGATGGGATCTCTGCTGGGTAAGGACAGTTATAGGACTTGTAGGATATATGGAAGAGCAAAAGAAATGGTGTTGATGGATAGAAAGTTCTACAGAAAATAAGTTACTAAAGTTAGAGTATTAGAGGGAGTACGCTGGAAAGTTGAAAAGGGGACATGATTGAAATTATATTTCTGAAGTTACTGTAGTTATAGTAATGTCTAAATATGGCAATGAATATTGGTGACTATAGAAAGTAAAGAAAAAAGTGATACTCGGATTACATATGAATCTGAAGTTATTATACATCAAAAACATTATCAAATTATAATGCAAAAGAAAAAATATTTGCAGCATATATGATAAAGACCTAATAAAACAGCCGGGCTCGGTGGCTCAGCCTGTAATACCGCGCCTTTGGGAGGCTGAGGTGAGTGGATTGCCTGAGCCCGCGGGTGCGAGACCCGCCTGGGCAGCAAGACCTCATCTCTAAAATAAATCAAAAAAAAATCAGCCGGGCGTGGTAGCACATGCCTGTAATTTCAGCTACTTGGAAGGCTGAGGCGGAAGGATCGCCGGCGCCCAGCAGGTCGAGGCTGCTGTGGCCCGGAGCGGCCACTGTACTCCAGTCTGGGCGACAGAGTGAGATTCCAACTCAAAAAAAAAAAAAAGACCTAATAAATTTGCCAAATATATATCTCTTTCAAATCAGTAAGGAAAAGAAGAACATCTCAATAAAAATTGGCAAATACAGACTTAAGAAATTCTCAAAATAAGAAATACAAATTAATAATAAACATGAAAAACTACTAAAGCAAATTAAAGCATCTGTCAATTTGGCAAATATATTTGCAAACCATGATATCCCATGTTAGTAGGTTTATAGTAATAAAATCATTCTCATACAATGCTGGCATAAATTTAAGCCAGGATGATTTTCTCAGTCACTTTGGCAATTATTTCTAAGAACCTAAAAAATATACATAGCCTTTGACTCACTAATTCTGTTTCTAGGAATTTGTTCTAGAACACAAGCATCAATTTACTTCTGATTATTTTTATTTCAGTGTTTATTTAGGATTTCATTAGTGAAACGTTGAAAATACCTTGCCCTTGCAGGAAATGGTTGCATGAAGTGAAAAGCTGACAGCATCTTGCAGGAAATGGTTACAGGAAGGTAGATAGAATGAAACACTGGGCAATCTTTGAACATCATTTTCAAATAAAATTTAACAACAATTAAAATCTATATCTAAAAAATTGCTAAGTAGAAAAGACAGACTATGAAGCAATATATACACAGTTTGCTCTCCAAATAATATATGTGCTGGCTGGGCTTGGTGGCCCAGCCTGTAATCCCAGCACTTTGGGAGGCCGAAGCGAGTGGATTGCCTGAACCCACGGGTTCGAGACCCACCTGGGCAACTTGGCGAGACCTTGTCTCTACAATAAATTACAAATTAACAGGGCGTGATAGCGCTTGCCTGTAGTTCCTGCTACTTGGAAGGCTGAGGCGGAAGGATCGTTGGAGCCCAGCAGGTCGAGGCTGCGGTGGCCGGGAACATGGCACTGCACTCTAGTCTGGGCGATGGAGTGAGACTCCAACTCAAAAATAAAATAAAATAAAATAATTATATATGCCTCTGCATATGTATATGTGCTTAGTGTGTTAGGTGTATATACAATAGCATGCATAAAGCTTACAGAAAAACTGTTGGTTGTGCTTATCTCTGGATGCTGGATGACTTAAAAATACTTTTCAGTAGTATTCATGCCCCACACCATATAAGAATGCTCTGCTTCTGTTTGAGAGAAGTCAACATAGAAGAAGCAGCGATCATATACAAGGTTAGAACCAGGAAGTTGACATACTTTGGCTTTCTGGAGCCAGTCATGAATAAATTCAACTCCCCATTACTCTTCCCACAATTTTATTGAATATAAAAACATGTTGCCACGTTTTGTTTTGTGTTTTCTTATTTAGATTTAACCAAGTTTCTATCACTTGAATCAAAGAGTAGTAAGAAAAGATTAATATTCAGTATGTATTAAGAACCACATAGCAATGAATTCTTGACACATTTTTGTCCAACCCCCCATACATGCACACACACACACACACACACACACACACACACACACCATTTCCTTATACTAGATTACTGGATGGAACTGCATATGTCAAAATCTTACTAGCTGCTATGACAGTAAGTAAGAACTACAGCATAGATACACAACCCAGGAAGACCAGCCCGCCACATAGGCAAGAGTTCAAAAGATGACTGTATGTGATAAATCCACCATTTCTGGGTTCTGGTTCCTACTTATGTACCTAATCCTGAATTGTACCCCACAGCTTTAAGATAAAATAAAAAATAAAAAAACTTAAGTAGAAAAAAAAGTCAGGAAACTGGATTTTTATTAGAGAACACAAATTTCAGAAAGAACAGTATTAACCTTAGTAGGAATACCAATTTATTACCTTTACACCAAATAAAGTATTCATGGCATTTGATTAGTACTACTCTTTCTATTGAAGAAGCAAAATCCTCCCACCCCTCAAGTTCATTTGCAGTGTCTGAAGGCATAGTTGGTTGTCAAAACTGAGGATTATTACTGACATCTAGATAATAGAGGCCAGTAGTACTGCTAAACATCTTACAAGGTGCAAGACGCAGCTCCCTATGGCAAGGGATTCTCTAGCACCAAACATCCATAGAGCTAGGATTGAGAAGCCTGCAATGGAGACATCCATTTGTCCGGTAATCAGTTTATCTCACTGGTAATCTTTTTCCTCGATAAATGCTAGAGACAAATTAATACTTTTTTGACCTTTATGTTGCCTATTTCTAGGGTCCATTTATCATCTCTTGCTACAGATGCCTCCAAACAGGCTACAACACACAACACAGTTAATTAAGTCAACAACTTTCTTGATTCCAGACACATCCCATCTCTGCCTCCCTAGAATTATAACCAAGTCAACTTAATTGCAGTGTTTTCATGCACATAGAAAGACTGAGCCATAGAATATGCATACTTTAGTTTTTCCAGAAATAGTCAAATTAATTGTATCAATTTACACTTCTTCCAAAAGAGTTTTACTCCATATCTTAACCAATACTTGACATTTTCAGACTTTAAAAATTTGTCAATCTGGATACAAAGTAGAAAATTTTACTATCATTTTAATAAGCACTTTTTATAAATTCTAGGGCAGTTGAAAATTTTATCAATATTCTTCATCTCTTTTTCTATTAGCCCCTTTAACATTTCTAATTAATTTATAGGAATATTATAATTTCCTGAAACGTAAATTTTTTGTGTTTTACATGTTGCAATACAATTAAATAATGCTTCTTTATGATTGCAATCCTTGGATTGAAAAGACATTTTAAATCATCTTCCTTTTTAGCCTTAGAAAATATGTATCTGTGTGTTATCTCTAAAAATACTACTCTCTAACAGTTTACTAATTTCATAGGAACAAGGATAACCATTGAGTATTATGTCTGAATGCATTTTTCAATTTTAATAAATGTGTTCTAATTATAATATAATATTCTACTTTCATATATGCATATTTGAAGGAACTTCAATCAGTTCCTTTTTTACCTTTGAATTTCCTTCAACGCACAGAGCCTTTGTAAAAAATTCATCAATGATTATTTATATTTGTGCCATTTAAGATGGTCATCAATGTTTCACCTAATGATTTTTAAATACACTATGATGTAATTTGCAGGTATTCACTTTAAAGGAGATTTATTTTATTTTATGCAGAACTGAACAGTACCTCTCCCATTTGCTGATTCAACAAATATTTATTACATGTACTCAAGATGCCCAGTGGTGTTTTAAGTACGGAGAATATACTAGGACACAAAACAATGTTAATCCCTTATGGAGATGACTTTATGGAAAGGGAGACAAGCAATAAACACAATAAATATGTAAAATATATTAGCTAGTAATAGTGCCAATAAGTACAAAAACGGAGTATCTGTGTGGAGGGTGAGGAAGGAGAGTATGAGTTTTCAATGGATTCGCCAGAAAATTCTCACTGAACATCTGGGGAGAGACTGAGGGATATGGATACAGGAAGAAGAACACTGTAGCACAAGAACAAAGTCCCTGAAGCACAGGGCTTTAGGTATGAGACCTGGATAACTGCAGGTAAGAAAGCTAGAACAAGAAAAGCAGGAGATAAGGTCAGAAAGACAATACAGGCTCCAGATGCAGATTTTTGCTTTTACTTTCAGGGAGATGGAAAGTACTGGAGGTTTGCTAGTAGAGCGCAACCACAACTGACTTAGGTTTAATTGGATCACTTGAACTTCTGTCTCCAGGAAGGTGCCAGGAGCCAAGACCAAAACAAGATCAATGATAAGATGGAGTTGTCTTCACTTTTCTCTCCTATTCTCTTGTAAACTCATTGCAATGAAGTATTTACCCTCATTCTTTGTCCCACTAAGGGCATTCATGACCTCCACATTGGTCAAGGCTAGTCATCTTCTTGGACCTCTCAGCATTTTTGACCTCCTTGATATAGTTTCTCAGTTGTCGTCTAGGATTTCATAATCTATTCCTTTACCTGCTAACTTACTGGTTCTTCCTTTTCAACTTTCTTGGTTGGTTTCACTTCATGTCCCTAGACTCTTAATTCACAGAATCCCAGAGCTCATTCTTTGTTTTCTCATCTTCATCTACTCTGACTCCCTGAATGATCTAATCCAGTCTCTTGGCTTTAAATACCATGTAAATGCTACCAGTTCCCAAGATCTATTTTTTAGAAAAGTTTTCAAGACTTTTCTATTGATCTCAAACATCGTATATCTAATGAATGAACTCTTCTCCTGGATGTGTAACAAACATCTCAAACTTACTATAACCAAAACTCTGATGTTCATCTCTAGTCCTACTTTATCCACAGCCTTCCTCATCTCAGTCATGCCAATTCCAGATATTTAGGCTAGAAATCTTGGAGTCTAAAGTTATGGTTTGAAAGCTTAGCTAATAATTGTAGAATTATTAGCATATAGGTCATGTTCAAGGAATTTTTCTAACAGTATGTTTGGTTTGCATTTAACAGTAGAGTCAGAGAAAAGATCTTTTTGTTTGTGTAAGGCATTCTTCAATACAAATGTATTTCTCACCTACATCTCATATTAAGCAAATAGTGAATTAAAAAAATAATAATTACTATAAATAGTAATATTAATAAATTAGCAATTGGTGAATGGCTAAACTAGACAATTAATATAAATTACTAAACAATAATACTGCTAAACACAGATGTTCTGAAGTGATTTGACTTACTGGTCAATTTAAAACGAACAGAGCTAACAACATTTATTTATTTTCTCTTTCTTTCAGACCCAATATTTAATATCTTAATTTTAGTTAAAAGGTTTTTTTTCAAAAAAGATAAACCATTACTCTCATATAGATATAACATGAACATTCATCAAATGTTTTATGCAAATCATTATTAACAAAATGTTAATAACAATAATTAGTAAGCAAATGTTAAACCTATTCAGAGGAAAAGTCAAAGGACAGACATACTCGTTGTAAATAAGGACTATTGAAATGAATTTGCACACAGACACAAAGCTGGCTTTTTACATAGTGGAGCAGGAAGTCTCTACTTGACAGCATTTATTTGCTTGTCTATAGGCAAGATTTATTTTTCATCACTAGTAGGTGCAACTTGGAGAGTTGTAATATAACTCCATGGGAGTGAAAGGCATAGAGCCCCACAGATTTAGAATCAGATAAACCCAGGAAAGGGGGCTATAAATAGTGCAGTTTTTCATGGGAAACACCCATCAGTCTTTTTTTGCTTATTCCAAATGTATTTGCTACTCTAAGTATTTATATCTAATATCTGTCAAAAATGAAAGAAAGTTTTTAAAAAACTGGAGAGTAATTAATAACATAGAAAGAGGAAAATTTTTTATTAATTCAATATATTTAGATTTTCCATAAGAAATGAAAAGTAATGTTAAATATAATAACATTGTTTAGCAATAGCCATTCTTCAATAATTTTTGCTATTATGACATGAAAATTATGTTTCTAGTTCTCAAAGTTATATTCTCAACTTCCATTGTATTGCATAATAAGTCAAATTTTAATTTTAAAATATCTACAAGAGGACTATTATTCTCTTAATTTAAAAAATGGCTCTTGAGAAAAAAAGGTCAGTTTCCATTGTCTTAAAGATCTTCAATCAAATAACTTTCAGTGAATTTATATATGCATGGTATAATAAAGAATTTCTAGCCTTTGCATTTATTTCCTGGCGTAGAGTTTCAAAAAGTTTGGAAAATCTTGAGTGGAAATTTTCTGAGCAGGAGTCTTTGTTATGCTGGTTAGGTGACTCATGATGGTGGCCCTCAATAACTTCAGGACAAGGACTGGTCACTAGAAAGGCCAACCACATGATTGTGGTTAGGGGATTTGAATTTCAGGCCCACCAACATCTGACAAGGACAAAGGGACTGGAATTTGAATTCAGTCACATGGCCAGTGGTTTAATCAATTCTGCCTACATAATGAAGCCCCAATAAAATCTCTGAATCTCAGAGACTCATTAGAGATTCTCGGTTGATGAACTCATTGATATGCTGGGAGTAACACATGGCTGGATTCCACAGAGAAAGCATGGAAGATCTGTGCCCCATCCCACTCCAATTCCAGATCTTGCCTACGTCTCTTCTATTTGGCTATTCTTAGTCTGTATCCTTTGTACTAAAACTATAATTGCAAATACAGTGCTTTCAGTGAATTCTGTGAACCATTCTAGCAAATTGTCAAGCCTGAGGGGGGATGGTTGTGAGAAACCCTGATATTATAGTTGGCATCTTAAGTGGTCGCAGTCTTTTTTTCACAACTATTTGCACCAGATTGTGGGGTCTGTGGTAACTCTGAGTAATTAGTGTTAGAATTAAATTGAATTGTAGGATACATAGTTGGTGTCAAAGAACTGGTTTTGTAATAGAATATGTAGATACTGATCAGAGTAGAATAATATGTGTCAGCAATAATGGGAAAGTAATATGTTTAAGAAACACATAAGAGGAGACCAAATTGTTTAGTAAGTCTACATTTTTTTAGTGATATTCAATTATCTTCTCAAGTCAATCTAAAATAAATCGAGTTACAAAACAAAGTAGATTTTTCTATGAATATTGAAATCTGATTGCATAGAAATTACAATAACTTTTACTAAAGCAACTTTTCCAGAGAGCTTCCTTTCCCACCCACGTAAATATAAAAAGAGGAAATTTGTGGGCCAGTTCTTCCTACTGCAGAGAAAAATGGCAAGCATCCAATGGTTGTGAATAGTGTAAGTGGTAAGCCTGGATGATGTCGGAACAAAAACTACTTTTTAAGTCATCATATTTCATTGCTTACACAACTTTCTGGCATCAGTGAATCTTGACTTCATTTAACCAATTTTTTCAGCCATATACAAAATGAAAATGTAAGCTTTTACAAAGAAATATTGGGGAAAATAAATCCAGATATAAACAGTATGTCTACAGGATTGTTATAGCAGCTCCAATTATAATGAAAGCAATGTTTTTAAGCTTTCTTGCATTATGAACATAATGCTCCTAGTATTACAGAAGCCAAGGTTCTATTTATAATTGTCTTGGCCTCACTATGACAAATCTTTAGCATGGAGCCAGAAAACCAAGGATCCAAATTATACCATAGTGAATGCCAATGCAAGATTCTTTTTCATTTCCCAAAACATAAGACTAAAAATTTAGAAATACCAGCTAAAAATATGCTTATCCTTCACTCTTCAAAAGTGCAAAAAAAAAAAAAAAAAAGCATTTGATCTCTATTTCTTGGTATCTTGAATTTCATCTACATAAAGCAACACTGAAAGTATTTGAATCAGGTTTTATGGCAAAGAGGAAACATTACAAAGACTCAAAACTTCACAAAGGAATTAAGTCAACATAAGATCTTGCCTTTTTCTTGCAAGACACAATAGAAACAGCTCACTGATTCAAAAGAAAAAAAGAAGCTGCTATTATGTTAAAAGATCTAAGGATAAAACTACTAGAAAATAAAGTACTACAATTATACATGCTATCTGTAAATCTCAGGTGGTGAAAGAAACAAAATGATTGGATGGATGATGATAGTCACTGTAAAATTGTGATCTTGTTGTTGAGTAAAATTAGTTCACTGAGAACCTTTATTTCCTCATAAACTGTAATGAGAGCACTGGTTTCTTACCTACATGGTATTAGGCCATTTTGCAAACTGAAACACTGTAACTTTGAAACTTGAGCTAATGTTTTCTCTGTTTTCCATTTCAACTATTGAATTAGTACCAAACCATTGTAACTGTCTGTTTGTTATTACCTAGGTTAAAAGCTATGAAGCTCTGAATATTTCCTTTATAAAAATGTCTTACTTCTTAAGAGTACCAAAACTTTCCTTAATCTGGATATTTCCAAAGTTTCTTCTAATCCAAAAGTGACTTCTGAGTCATTTAACCTATAGTTTTCAATTTGGAAACTATAAATTAATTACTATTCTGTTTAGCAGACACTGGCTTGTTTTAATTCAAGGGATATACAGATGACCTACTTCTCCTCACTGGGCATAAAACTTTATGAAGTGTGACATCCAATTGGGCTCTCAAATAGCTCCTGACTCCTCATGCCTACAAACAGGAGAGACCCCAAGAAAAAATACCAGCGAATGAAATGTTTCCTGGTGACCCCTTTTCATGGCACTTCGCCACCTCAAAATCTCTCCTGTTGTGCTATGATCCCCACCTTACCAAGGAGTCTTATGAGATTTTTTTTTTATGCATTCGTGGCCAGTTTCTGAAGAGGACAATGCTTAACAAAAAGATATACGTAACATTAGAGGTATTTTAAGTATTTCACACTGCTTACTCAGCTTCAACATTAGGCTGGTTCTGCCTCTGTGTAATGATGGAGAAGACTATAGTAGTCTTTCCTCACAACAGTGAAGCTAATTTGATTTAAAGATGCTTAGGATTGATCATTCAACTCATAGATATTTATAGGACAGCAGTGTTATCTTCTGGTGAATGGTGTTCATTCTTTATGAAAGCCTTCTTTCTAAAGCTAGAATATTTAATTTATTTTCTTCTTCAACTTATCTATGATCTCTGTCACTTGCCCTTGATATATTCCTTTCTTTGCATTTTCATACTGATATTAATACTTAACTTCAAATTTCTAATTTTTAAGGTTTTTTTCTCGTCGTTTTCATAACTCTAAATAACCTTGAAGAAATATTTTAGAAGGTAATAGGCATTCTTATTCATTAAATGTAAAGCATGAAGATTATTTTAGAAGTAACATAAACAGTACTTCCAAAATTTTCAGTCTTTTTTTATCATGGCACTTGACTTGGGTTAACCTCAATAAATTCCGAAGTCTTTTTTATAGTGACCTAATATTTTACATACATTTGAATAGTATTTTACTCCTGGTGAACTATTATTAAACTTTTGATCTGTTAAGTAATTTCTTATTTTTTAAGTGTGTTTATAACACATTTCGGTAAATTTTATTTCTCTATAAGCAAATAAAATTAAATTCAACAATGTTTTTTTTTTATTTCAAACATTTTCCAAATGTTCTTGAATAGGAATGCTTTTGAGCTTTTAAAAATAAATAACCAGAAAGATAAGAAGAGGGGTTGCTATATTTTTCTTTGATGACTTTAGCTAGTCTATAACTGCAAATATTCGTGACTAATGATTATCTTGTTTACTAAACTCATGCGGTAAATATATGTGTTCTCTATAGCCATATAAAGTTCCAATAAAAATTTTTCATATTTGGAGGAAAGAGAATGTTAATTTTTATAGTAACTCATAATTATATTTTTAATTAATTTTTAGACAAATAAAAAACTCTACCTCCACATAGCTTAATGTCTACATTAACATGACTTTAATTGTCTTAATTGAATTGTTTTTGTTTTTCACTATGGGAACTTCTGAAAAGATCAATCAACCTTTAGATAGAAAACATCAATAGATAATCTTACAAGATCCTTTGATCCCCTTGCCTAAAAAATCATGGCATTGCTGTTTGCATCATGTGACACTATTACATGATAGTTTTCCAATCCTAATCAAGCTTTCTTCCTGTTACTTCCATCCCCACCCCTCTTCATTGTCCTCTTATACCAAACTTCAAGATCTCATAAAAACCCAATTTCACCCTTCCTGGTCTGAGATATTACCAAAATTCTGTTGAGGTGGTGTTCTCCCTTTCTGGAGTGAGCAATTAATTCAGTTTTGTCTTATCCATGACCATTGGTGATCTACAAGGAACTGGCATTCAACATAAACACAAGTGGAAACATTTCTCTCCCTGCAAAATACAAATATTTCTACATGAAGCACAATTTTTAACCTGTGATTTTAAGTTGGTTGGAAAACATACTTTTTGGAATTTCTGAGAAAAATCCTAAATAAATATGTATCAAAGCTTTAAACCTTTGGAATGGTTACCTGAGTAATAGGGTAGTAAAAAGTTTACAAAAGAGAAAACAAGGTGTTTCATGTTATGAAAGTAGCAATAGAAAGAAAATTTTCTCTAAACTTTTTCCATGTTATTTTAAAGATATTTACTGTGTTTTTTGTAAAATTTATGAAGTTTTGCCACAAAATGAAAAGTATTTAAAAAAGCCATTCACTACCATGTCCAAGGGAGTTGGAAAAATAACATGTGTGAATTGCCCATCTTCTTTATGGAGACAACAAACATATATCCCTTCCTTTGAAAAGTGCCATGATTAAAGTTCTTGTGGTAAGACCTTTCTGAAATTTAGATATAGGTCTACATTCATAACTCCTTCCACTGAACCATTCCATATTCCCACAATGTTGCCCTAATGTAGAACCTCATACATTACAGTTCTGTTCAACAGCAATGACAGAGTCAAATTTATGTTTTTTATTTTGAAAGTTCTGTGTTTCTTAAGTGTACAGTTAGTGTCTTCTACCCTTAACTCAGCAAGAAGTATTTTATTGAGGCCACTGAATGAAACGAGGTAAAGGCAAGCAAGGAAGGTCAGGAAGTCTGTGAAAAGTGGAGAGATGTCCAAATGAGAGAAACAAGTGAGAAAGGGATTCTAGGCGGTGTGGACTTCTACCAGAGCTTCCAGGATGTAAGGACACATGGAAGTCATGCTCGGTATGGTTAAGCAGTAACAAAAAGCCAAAGAGATACAGATGTGTACTTTTATTTTCTAGTATCTTGTAGGTTCTTGTCAGGCTCACTTGTTAATACATATGCACATATACAGTTATTATATGATTATTAATTTATTTACTTGCTAATTAGTGAGACTTTTTAAGGGGGATTTTGGTCTTCTTTGAAGTTAGCTTTAAATTGTTTAGTCATGAAACGTTACTATTTTTTCTAATGGCCTATTCTAAGGATATTCTGTTATTGCTTGTTTTGAACTTTGCCTTTATGCTTTATCCCAGGTACAAATGCCTTCCTTCAACAAGTGCTCAAATTAAACTCACAAGTGCATATATACCCAAGATATTTTAAAGTAGATCGACTGGTTTGTAACTAAGCCTTCTTTTTTGAAAAATGAAATTGTATCTTCTAGATTCCCTGATGCCTAACTATGCATATTTTTCAGACCTGCAGGTAAATATTGGTCCAAAAGGAATTTTGAAAGAAATTTCATAGTATAAAATCTGGAGATAATAGTAAGCTATTCATCTGAAAGCATCATAGCATATTTATGGAAAGAAATGCTGAATATTATTTGAAAGTAGTCTTTAAATTGCCTGGAACTATTGCCAATCTTGGTCTGATGTCTATTCTGGATCCAGAAGCCCAAGGTATTAAAGATTTTAGATTTCATCTACCTTTAGAATATATGTGATTTTTAAAATTAGATAATGTAAAATATTAAGAAACTTTTTTAATATCTGAAAATCTCTAATTAGAGAAAAACAATGTGACCAATTTCTTCTTTACTTATTTTTTGTGGGGGGACATGTAAGAGATTTTAGCATTCATACAGCTGGTAAAGGAAGGAAAGATTGGATCAAGATTAAATGTAACACTGTGCTCCTCCTCCCCTGGTAATGTTCAGTGGCTGCCAATCCCACCCTTGTGCTAATGTGATTAATGTTCAGGTCCCAATTATGAGTAAGAATTTGTGGTACTCTGTTCTTTGTTTCTGTGCTAGATCACTAAGTATGATGTTCTCCAACTCCATTCAATTTGCTGCAAAGTCTGTGATTTTTATCCTTCTTTATGGCTGCATAATACTCCAGTGTATATATGTATCATACTTTCTTTTTCCAGTCCACTTCGATGGGCAGGAGGGTTGGAGTCTGCCTGGTCCATTACCAGGGCAAGTGAATGCCAACTGAAGACCCAAACTTCACCTGCATGCTGCCTATTTGTGTGGTTAATCCTTATTTGTACCTCACATCTCTGTAATAAATGTATTTAAAAATTGAGCAAAACAAGGCCAGGCGTGGTGGTTTAAGCCTGTAATCCCAGCACTTTGGGAGGCCAAGAGGAGAGGATTGCTTGAGCCCAGGGGTTTGAGACCAGCTTGGGCAACTTGGTGAGACCCTGTCTCCATAATATATATTAAAAAAATAACTAGGCATGGTAGCAAGCACCTGTCACTACTTGGAAGACTGAGGTGGAAGGATTGCCTGAGTCCAGGGGATCAACACTGGGGTGGCCGTGAGCATACCATTGCACTCCAGCCTGGGCGATGGAGTGAGACTCTGACTCAAAAAAAAAAAAAAAAAATTGAGCAAAACAAATAAAATGTAACAATTTATAGAATATGCCAAATGTCTAGTAGAGTCCACTGCATATCACAGGCCCTCAGTAAGTGGCAGTAGTTTAAAATAATTTGTATTATGTGCCAACTACTACCTACCTATGTACTTATACTGGATAGTGCTCACACAATAAGGAACTTGGGGATATCATTATCCCCATTTTACAGCTTGGAAATGGAAGCATGGAGAAGTCAGGCAACTTGCTTAAGGACAAACATATGGAAAATGGTGGTGGGTACCTTTGAATGCAGCAATCTGGCCCCAGAGTCCAGGTTCTTGACCATTGACTTCAACTGTTGTTTCAATTGCCATCATTAATACAGTTTCTTAGAGTATGGAATCATTGAATATCCATTTATAAAGAAAAATGCAGTGAAGAAAAAGTGGACAGAGGTAAAATCAAGATATACCATAAAAATATATGTAATTTTCCTTGTTTGGCTTATTTTTTTAAGAACTACATAACACTACCTTTGAAATTTGGCACTTAGGTTGACACTTAGGATTGAATCTTGACTTTCCTACTTATTAGTTGGTTAAGCTATTGCATCAATATGATATTTATTTCCTCACCTATAAAACCACTTACCTGTCAGGATTATTGCAACAATTAAATTAGTTAATCCATACACAATGCCTAGCAGATAATATGCACTCGATAAACAGTTGCTGTGATAGCAATAATAGGAGTTATTCTCCTTTACTATCTTCTCAAATGAGAAAAGCAGGGACACATGGAAATGCCTTGGAAAGATCTAGTGACATTACACTACGAGACATTCAATCACCTGGGTTTTGAAGAAACTAGGAAGATTGGCAGAAAGGAACCACATGGACAGAGGTCCTGCAGCCAGAGGAATGACTACCAAATTCAGTAGATTGAAGAAGCAGGTAACCTAAACTGTGAAAAGTGAGGACGCATGGCACCAGATGAGAAGGGAGAGGTGGCAAGGAATCAGACCAAAGGGACTTGTCAGCCATTTGAAAGAGTTTTCTCTTTATTCTAAGGACACTAAGAAGTCACTGAACAATTCTTATGCAAGGAGGCAGATGAGCAGATATGCCAAATTATTGCTTGGCTGTGGTGTGGAAAACAGAAACAAAGAGGCAAAAGTGGGTATCAATCAGTTAGGACGTCCTTGCAGTGTCTAAACTAGAGAGATATTATCTGGGTCTAGGAAGGTTCTGTGAGACACAAAGAGATATTTTGGAGCTCTAGCTTATTTTACTTAATATGTGATTATCCCAGGAAATGAATTCCATGGCAAGCATTGTTTTTCTCATGGCGTTTCGTTTCTGTCTAAATCAATGTCTTCAGTTGTCACCTCCACAACTTCTTTTCTCAAGCAATGTACTTGTAAACATTTACAAAAGATTCCATATTTCCCTGGTCTTAAAATCAAACAGAGCCAGACTCTATAACTCAAGCCTGGGATCCCAGCACTTTGGAAGGCAAAGTGGGAACAATTGCTTGAGTCCAGGAGTTTTGGACCAGCCTGGGTACTACAACAAGACCTCATCACTACAAAAATTAAAAAAAAAAAAAAATAGCCTGGTGCAGCGGCTCTCACCTGTAGTCCCAGCTACTCAGGAGGCTGGGGCAGAAGGATTGCCGAGCCCAGAAGGTTAAGGCTGTTGTGAGCCATGATTGGGCCATTGTACTCCAGCCTGGGTGACAAAGTGAGACCCTGACTCATAAATAAATAAATGAATAGATAGATAGATAGATAGATAGATAGATAGATAGATAGATAGATAGATAAAAATTCTCACAATATCTTTGGAAGAGAGATGAAATTTTTGAATTATAGAATGAACAATGGAGAGAAACTTGTGTCTACATGGGCTTGTTCCATGTAAATAATTAGAAACTGTTGGTGAAAAAAGTCAAATGACTTTCTAATTACTTGTCCCATTTTTTAAGTCAACAGGCATTTTTATTTGTTATATAAACATTTATTGAATTTATTGAGTACCTGTTTTTTGCAAATCTCTGTGAGTGACATAATAAATAAAAACTACAAGGAAAAATATCTTTCTTTTTTCTTTTTTTTTTGAGTTGGAGTCTCACTCTTGTCACCCAGGTTGGAGTACAATGGCACACTAACGGCCACTGCAGCCTAGACTTGCTGGGCTTAGGTGATCCTTCTACCTCAGTCTTCCAAGTAGCTGGAACTGCAGATGCTCACCACCACACCTGAATAGTTTATGTGTGTGTGCGTGTGCGTGTGCATGCGTGTGTGTGTGTGTGTGTGTGTGTGTGTGTGTGTGTGTGTGTGTGAGAGAGAGAGAGAGAGAGAGAGAGAGAGGGTGTGGACAG
>NW_007258844.1:367078-367982 GCF_000164805.1 Carlito syrichta
GGTACAGTATTTTGGGGAGTAACTGTACCAAAATGCAAAAGCCCTCAGACTGGGTGAGTATCTGCCCATGAAAACACGGAGTTAAGCCAGTGGAACACATCCACCATCCATTCTCGGGGGGTAGGTGAAAATCACTGGAGACTATGGGGAACATCTGGGCACATAAAGACTGGACCCCTGAAGGGGGCTTGACCACACAAGTTCCTTTCCCAGAGATTTACTGTAGGGTTAAGCTTATTTCCATGCTCAGGGCCCACCGGCAAGCATCAGAACTCGGGCTCATGGTGTAGTTTCCTATGATTGCTGTGCCTTCATAATAAGGTGACCGGGGACTATAGCATAGCCAGCAGGACTGGGTGAGATCGGGCCTGGTGCTATTGAGAAAAAGGTAGGCATTGCTTAGTATATCCCAGAGAGGGTGGGAGGAGGCGTTCCAGAGAAAGTATGAGGATGCATTTAGTACAGGAGTTTTCTCTATAGAGGAAATAGCTGCAGTGTTACCGCGGCGTGGAGTGTGGATGGCAGTAGTGGAGGGTGCACTGCTTGGCTCGGGTTTAGGAATTGATTCAGTAGTTGGCTTATCTGTGGGTGGTGTGAACCCCTGAATATGGTGTTCAAAATTAGATCAGGCGAGCCCCGGGACGGTGCTGAGGGTTTGAACTTTTAGTCTAAACATGAAAAGACTTCCTAGATCACACCATCCTGTTCTAGGGTCGTCATATAACCTGATTCCCCACGTTTTTCTGACCCTCCAGTCTGTAACTCAGCGCCCCGCCAGGGTGAAATCTATCATTGGGGGGGGTTACAGTAGGAGAGAGAGGGTGTCACAAACATACCCTGAATGTGACAGGGCCCCTTCTTATAACCTGAAGGGTTTCTTTTTATAGTGATTAAGTCATTGGTT